>NW_028252019.1:0-87148 GCF_964263255.1 Lissotriton vulgaris | reverse complement strand
GGTGGGCTTTCAGGTCTTATATAGTTAGGAATTAGCATTGAAAAAACCTCTGAAATTTACTGAAAAAACATAGGTTGCAGGCCTTATATAATTTGGAATTAGCATTTAAAAAACCTTGCAAATTCACAGAAAAAAAACATAGGTTTCAGGCCTTATATAGTTAGGAATTAGCATTTGAAAAAACCTTTGAAATTAACTTTATAAGGCCTGAAACCTATGGTTTTTTCAGTGAATATATATAGTAGTTATAGTTAGGATTTTTTTCAATGTTAAATCTCAAAATTCTATTTGGAATAACTTTGGCGCCGGTTGACGAATCTGCATGAAAATTTCCTGAAAATGGCCTCGCGGCGCCCCGGTCCTTCCCTGAAAGTTTGGGGGGGATTCGTCAAGCGGGGGACGAGATAAAAGGGGTGTCCCAAAACACGTTTTCTCCATGTTAATATGCATAGGGCGGTCGATTTCACTTTTAGCCCGAACGGCTGAATGGATTTACACCAAACTTGGCAAAATTGTAGGGACTGGTAGCCTGATGTGCCTTTGCCTCAAGATATGTGCTCCAGTGGATTTTGAGTAATTTAGGTTCAAAAAAATATATATATCTATAGGCGCGCTCCGGTACGCGCTCCGGGGAGCGCACCGGGCGCGCCACGCGACTTGCGCGCAGAAAGATGATTGGCTCTTGGGTGTCTGTAAACATTCTAAACAGTCTGGAGCGGCCGCCATCTTGTGTCTCGGTAAAATCGAGACACAAGAGGTGGCAAAAACAAAGGGGCAAATGACCATAAGGGGGCAGAGTAGACCCCCTCTGATCCCACTAGGTTTGATGTGGGGGCTAAAATAGGGTCCTGCAGAGCATTTAAAAAAAAATAAAAAATTCGATTTGCGTGGGGGGAGCACCCGGTACGCGCACCGGGAAGCGCACCGGGGAGCGAAGCAAGGGGAAAATCCAGGACCATATTTATGAAGGCCTTGTGCTGCCAGTTTTGCACCGCCTGTGCGTCACTTTTTGTGACGCACCAGCGGTGTAAAAAAATGCGCCTTGTTACGCTATATTTAAAAAGTGACGCATCTACCTAGATGCGTCACTTTTTTAATATAGCGCAACGAGGCGCATTTTTTTACACCTCTGGTGCGATGCGTCACTTTTCTGTGCGCACTCCTTATGACATTCCAGATGTGTCATATTTAATGTATGACGAATCATGTCGCAAGGAGTTACATATACGTCAGTATTTTTGACATATCTGTAAACATAAAAGTGACGCGAGGCAGGCGCAAGATTTTGACGCAACAGCATCCTAAAGTGACGCAGTGAAATCTCATAGATTTCACTGCATCGTTATTACCAAGCTTTTTGCGGGGGAATGCCCCCTCTGCATACATTATACCTGACGCAGATATAATGTGGCGCAGTGTTTTAAAAAGTGACCCATGTACCTAGATGCGTCACTTTTTAAAAATAGCGCAACGAGGCGCATTTTTTTACACCGCTGGTGCGATGCGTCACTTTTCTGTGCGCACTCCTTACGACATTCCAGATTTTCACGCAGTGAAATCTATGAGATTTCACTGCGTCACTTTTAGGATGCTGTTGCGTCAAAATCTTGCGCCTGTCTCACAGCAGGTGTAAGACTGATGCAAGACCTTTCACATGGTGCTTTTCCCATATGAAAGGACGCATTACTGGAGTTGCGTCACTTTTGTGACGCACTCCAGCAATGCGTTACTTTTGTGTTTACAGATACGTCAGAAATACTGATGTATCTGTAACTCCTTGCGAATTGTTTAGTCATAAATTAAATATGACATATCTGGAATGTCATAAGGAGTGCGCCCAGAAAAGTGATGCATTGCTGTTTTCACGTAGCGATGCGTCACTTTTCAGAAATGAGGCCTCCAGTTTATTCACTGTGTCACCTCTACGACCCTTTCTTGTGTCAATACGTCCCTTTTGCATACATTACACCTGACGTAGGAATAATGTGGCACAGGGGTTTACAAAGTGATGTATTTACCAAGAAACGCCACTTTGTAAATATGAATAAATAAGGTGAATTTTTTATTGGAATGTTGTGTCACAAAAAGTGATGCTTTGGTGGCGTTAAAGTGACACATGGCTTCATAAATGAGGCCTTCTACCTTCAACTCCAGCAATGCATCTTTTCTTATCCTTCAACACTCCTGTTCTTTTTCAACATTTTCATTGAATATCAACATTTCCTATATTCACTCTTCTTCTTATAACTTTCTTTCCTAACACTCACCTTCTTTCAGTCCTCCTACTTCACTTCTTTTTTCCTCTCATACCTTTCTGTTCTTTCTTACTCATTCTCCTTTCAATTATCAATGCACTCTATTTCACTTACTCTTTTTCATTTTTTTAAGAATATAGCTCTTTGATGAGAATTGGAGGTAGTTCTGAAAAGAACTTTTGGTTTTCTTTTTTTTTCAAAACAGGAACAAAAACAGGGAATGGAAACTGTTCAACACTAGCAAAATAAAACAAAAAAAATTAGGGGTGGGAAGGGCAGCGATGGTTCTCCAATGCTCGAACCATGAGCTGGACACTTTGCTCCCCATAGGTGAGGAGTTGATTGCAGTATCTGCATCTGAGAACACCATGGTTAAATGCAGGTTGAATGTTTGGCAACCTGCTCCTGTGATTGCCCCCTCCCAGAAGAAGTTGCTCCTCTGGTTGATGTAGAGGCCCCATCACTGGGAACCTCTTGTGCCAGAGCCCTGACACTTTCCCGGGCAAAATTCTGGGGGTGCTTCCTCTCCACATGCCGGATCATTGTGAAGTTCCCAAAAGAGTACTTTTTCAAAGGGTTTCCTCGTGACAGCTCTTCTTTGCAGATCTTGCACTGCACTATTGGAGCATTTACCTTTTTTAGTCCAGGTGGGATTATAAAAAATTTCCAAATGAAATGTTCCTTAACTTTTCGTTGAGGAGGCTCTTCATTGATGAATTCATTTGAGTCATCCTCACTGCTGGATTGTCTGGCAGCCATTGAAAAACCAAGAAATATCCTGGAGCAAAAAGGCAGGTCTTTCAGTCACAAAAATGAAAGAAGAAGTGGAGGAAATGGGTGGGGATTTCATTCTTTGTAAAAAAAACTGTTAGCAACCAATGAAAAGTGTTATTTTAAGGTCACATGACCCGACGCGCTTACGCTGCGCACTCCGGAGCGCTTCCGGGTGCGTTTACGCGGCACGAACGTAGGCGCTTCCGGGTGCGTTTACGCGGCGCGAATGTAGGCGCTTCCGAGGGCACTTACGTTGCGCGCCGAAGTAACGTCATCAAACCTTTACGGAAATGCATAATCATTTTCCTTATAAAAAAAAACGTATATTTGTATGGTACGTAATGTTTTGCATTATTATTAACTTTTCATTCATATTTTTTTTCACGAACGAAAGTAGCGCTCTGGGTGCGCTTTCAGGTGAGCTCACCGGTTAGCTTACCGGAGAGCTTACCGGAGCGCGCACCCAGAGCGCAAAAGAAAAAAATTATATATAAAAAAAATGAATAATTACACAAAACAGCAAATTGTAAAAAAAAAAAGGTTAGAAACTCGATATAGAAAGGAATTAGCATTTAAAAAACCTATGAAATTCACTGAAAAAACCAGAGGTTTCACACCAGTTATAGTCAGGAATGAGCATTTAAAAAACCTAAGAAATTCACTGAAAAAACCATAGGTTTCACACCAGTTATAGTTAGCTGGAAATTTTACTGACATAAAACCATTGAAATTCCCACGTTATAGTTAGTTGGACTCACTTTAACTTGCGCGTGTAATGCACTGCTGATGACATCACATATCACATATTACATCACTCATGACATGGTCAGTTACATCACTCATGATATTCACGAGGGCATCTGGAACTCCGACTCACGGAGGGAAACAAGGAGGTACACAGGGCTTAGAAAAGAAAGACCTTTTATGAAAAGACTGTAAACGTGAACACACGATCATGAAACTAGGGTGAAGTAACCTTAGCGTCTGATCATCGTTTTGTCAAGTTTAAGAACAACCTGAAAGTGTGATAAACTTTGGAATACTCTGAAAGGAATGAGCAATGGATGAAGACGCACAACGTAGGTGCGTTGGACAGACATTATTGGCGAGAGCACCTGGTAAGGGGCAACAAGTGGGAACCCAAAAACAAGTGGAAACCACGCTGATAGGAAAACTGAGAAAATATGAAAAATTAAAAAAGAATGAAACATCCAAATGGTGGGAGGCAGTATCTCTACAGGACTATGTAGATAAAAACATGATCCCAAGAAGATTGAGGATATACATCACGCCCTCACATGAATCTCCCAATCCACGCATGCTGGAAGAGTGGTTTGAGAACTCAACAAGCAGCTCTAGAACTATGTTATGTATACTGGTTAAATACGCCTGGGAGGATAGAGAGAGGATTTTGAAAGAGATACTGGAAATCGAGGAAGAACTCAGCAATGAGAGTGATCAAGCAAGTGTGAAAAAATATAAGGAGGAAATGAAAGCCAGATTGATCCAGTATGAGGAAGATATTAAGCTAAGAAAACAAAGAAAACTGCATAGAGATTGCAATGACTATGACTCCGGGCGTATCTTGACATACAGTAAGAAGTATGACCATCTATATGACATAAAGCAACCTGCGTCGCCAAGTAAGTCTCCCCAAATCCAGGGGGCAGGGCCGGATATAGAGATCGCAGATGGATCTGATACCGAGGGCTCCACGCACAGCGCAAGCACAATCGCTGAGATGGAAATAATCACCTCCAAACCGACGTATTTAGACGAATTCCGAGCGCTGAAGAGGGGGCGGCAGTCGGGAAGATTCTCCCAGCACAAAGAAGAAGAGGCACGAGAGGAAGGCCCCGGGGAAAAGCGAGAGGAGCCGGAAGAGGGACGGAAGAAGCAAGCAATGCAGGAAAAGAAGGAAACAAAGGAAAAGGAAAAGAAGTGGAACGCGAGCCAGTGGGAACCAGGCGTGGTGGCTACAAGAAACGCAACCAATAATGGAGAACAATGAAATGGTAAATAAAACTATAGTAAATTTATCGAGTAGAGAGCTAACTGACATTGAAAAGAACACCCTAAGTCTGGGCCTCTCATTTTGTCCTACAGAAATGTTCAACTACAGTGATACCAGAATTGACATATTCCGTTTCATAAGGAAATTAAAACTGAAGAAATGGCATGCTCTAAAAAGTAATACTGGTAACTGGAATGTACAAGAATCCATACCCCCTAGTCAGCCCTTTCTAGAAGTGGGAGACGCTAATGCCATTTAAGTAGCGCAGGATTTAATATATGAAGAAGACATCACTGAAACACACGTCAGGGAGGGGGGCACAGGGTTGCTTAACATGACTACAGATAGAGCTGCCATGACGAGTTTTAAACCTAAATCCGTATTCTTTCCAAATCTACCACACGATAATGTAGACACTTTTCACGATATAACAACTAAGTCATTAATGGAATATAAACACTGCCCAAGGGGGAAGGGAGGAGGCTTCAACTTGAATCTGAAACAAAAGAAAGCTATTGAATCCCTAGCAAATGATTCCTCAATCATAATACGCCCAGCAGATAAAGGTGGGAATGTGGTCATACAAGATCGGGAGGCGTATATAACAGAGGCAATGAGACAGTTAGATAATGAAAACTTCTACTGCAAAAACAATGGTGGAGTTTACAAAGACAACATCTTAACCATGTGGTCGAATCTAACCAGGTGGCAGGAGGATGGGCTCCTATCTTGGGAGGAGTTTGCTTTCCTTAAGAAAGACTATCCCAAATTGCCAATAATTTATTTTCTCCCCAAGATCCATAAAAACCCACTTACACCACCAGGGAGACCCATAGTGTCATCCATAGGAAGTGTCTATGAAAATGTGTCAAAATATGTCGAGTTCTTCCTTCAGGAACATGTAAAGAAACTCCCGTCTTACGTAAAGGACACCCTAGACTTTTTGAAAAAGGTTAACACCATAAACTGGAAACCGGAATATATGCTAATGACAATGGATGTTAACTCATTGTACATTATCATTGAACATGAACATGGCATTGATGCATGCATGCACTATCTAAAAAAAACGAAATATAATGTACCTCGAGCATACGAAGATGCTAGGGGAAATGATAAAAATATGCCTTGAAAACAATGTATTTATGTTCAATGGTGAATTGTACAAGCAAACTACTGGGACTTGTATGGGCACGAGCTTCGCGCCGAGTTTCGCGAATTTGTTCCTAGGGAAATGGGAAGAAGAAATACACAATGACCCCCAGTACAGGCAGGCATTTAAGAGAGTCAAAGTATGGCTCAGATATATAGATGACCTGTTTGTGGTGTGGAGTGGAAGTGATGTAGAAGCGGATAAATTTGTGGAACAACTGAATGCCAATGAGTACAATATAAAACTGACCCATCAGAAGGACAGATACAAGGTTGAATATCTTGATGTAGAAGTAAGAGCTGAAAATGACTGTCTGAAAACGAAACTGTTCAGGAAGGACACTGCAGGCAACAGTGTCCTCCATGCCCTTAGTAGCCACCCTGACATTCTAAAATGGAGTATTCCCTACGGGGAACTTCTAAGAGCAAGGAGAAATTGTTCTAGTACAGAAGAGTATAAACAAGAAAGTGGAAACATGATACAGAGATTTAAGGAAAGGGGTTACCCCAAGTGGGTCCTAGAT
Source organism: Lissotriton vulgaris (assembly GCF_964263255.1). NCBI lineage: Eukaryota > Metazoa > Chordata > Amphibia > Caudata > Salamandridae > Lissotriton > Lissotriton vulgaris. Next base: position 80,429 of record NW_028252019.1, on the reverse strand, counting down.
AGAGCCTTATCTAAAATGGAGAACGTAACAAGGGAAAGTACCTTGATAACGAAGGAGAAGGAAGACCTAGAAAATGAGACCACCAGAGTAATCTTAACATACAATAGGGGGTCTCATAAGGTAAGGAAAATAATTGCAAAGAATTGGAACATCCTTGAAAGTGATCCTATCATTGGCCCGGAACTGAGTACTAGACCAGCTATCACCTATAGAAAGAGTCGTAGTTTGAGGGACATAATTACGAAGGGAGACATCACGGACTACAAGAATAGGAACCAACATAACCTTGCAGGTTTCTTCCCATGTGGGCATTGTAAGGCCTGTAAATACAGCCCTATGAGAAAAGACTTCGATATCCCTCATGGGACGTCGAATAGGAAGATAACTCAGTTTTTAACGTGTGGCTCAACACATGTGATATACGTACTTGAATGTCTGTGTAAGAAAAGATATGTAGGTAGCACGACAGTCATGGCCAAGAATAGAGTGATGCAACATTTAAGAGCAATTACAAACCAGGACCCACAGTACCCAGTTGCAAGACATTTTGCCCGACATCACAGATCTAATTGCAATCTGTTAACGTATGTTGCAATAGAACAAGTAAGGCAAAACCAGAGAGGGGGTAACAGAGAGGTGCAGTTAAGTAAGAAAGAATCAAAATGGATCCTAAAATTAGAAACGCGACAACCGAATGGACACAATGACCATGAGGAACTCGTAGTTCACCTTTATGATTCATAGGAATATAGTTGGAAGGCATGAATACTATATCTGAAGAATGCAAGAAAATCAGATGAATGTTTATCACAATGAAGAAATGTTGTTATAAGAAAATCTGAGCTTGAAATGTACATATATGTTTTTAATGAGAATCGGAACAAAATTGTAATTTTAATCTCTGTTTTATTCTAAACAGGTAGAATCAAGATGCTCTGATTAGGAATCATGCGCACTTCACGATAAATTGAGCCTGTCACCCAGAAGATTCACAGGAGAATAGAATAGAAGACTTCTTCACTAAGTAGAAATGTATTCACTTTAGTTCACGTTTTGCACTTTATGTTTTTAGAGATAAGCTTTGCCCAGAGACATTGAACCCTAACTAAGCCACTAGGCGAAAGAAGAGGGGTTTTAGAACTAGTAACTTCACAATTAGCCACTGTGGCGAATGAAATCTGAAACAAAGCATGACATGTACTTGACTACTATAATGAACTAAGTGGTTGCGTAAAATGAGACATCAGGTGTAATATAACAATGTGGAATAGGTACACTCCAAGATGTCAGCCAAAATGGAATGTGCAGACCTGTTTCTATGGCTATCACAAACTGTTTATGTAACTGGTGGAAAGCTAATGGATTGTTGTGTGAGCAAGGGAGCAGAGGCTTCCGAAACGCGTAACAGCAATAAAGCAGCACTGTGTACCACTTGATTTCTGAGTGCGCGTTTAACTTGGATACTTTTTGGAAAATATATATATATATATATATATATATATATATATATATATATATATATATATATATATATATATATATATATATATATATATATATATATATATATATATATATATATTCACTGAAAAAACCATAGGTTATAGACCATATATAGTTAGGAATTAGCATTTACAAAACCTTAATTTACTCGCACAAAACCATTGAAATTCGCATATATAGTTAGTTGCGCTAACTATATATCGCGCACCCGCAATCCACTGCTGATGATGTCACATATTACATCATTCATGACATGGTCAGTGACATCACTGATGACATCACTGATGACATCTCAAATGACATCACTGATGACATCTCAAATGACATCACTGATGACATCACTGATGACATCTCATTTGACATTACTGATCACATCACTGATGATATCATTCATGTGATAATACGATGAACCTCTTCAGACTCTAATATAACCTTAGATACAATCAGTGTAAACAGACACTCACAGACTGTGACTCATCCATGGAGTTACTCACACACCTAGTCAGTCATGCAAAGAATAAATCACACCTCCATTTCCTCAACTATACAGTTATACAAACTTTACTTATTCAAACATATACTAACACATATTTACTCTCTTATACAATCCCTGATACAAGTTCACAATGATCCATACAGCCACTCACACATTCACTGGCTCTTATGCACAGTTATTTATATATGTCAACTCTCACATGTACTGTGTTTTACATATGTACCTACTTTGACATGTAGCACTGAGATATCCATTCACTCACCAATACACTCATGCACAGTCAACCGCCCATACAGCTGTTTCCACATGCACTTTTGAAACCATACATTTAGTGAATCAACTGCTCACACATCTATGCACAGAGTCATACACCTCCCAGCCACCCACACACACACTCAGTCTCCCATACAAATACTTGGGCAACCAATCAATAACCCATATAGTTACTCATATAGCTACTTATCAACACATGCAACAGTTTACAGAACAACAGACATAATGATGCACAAATTATGACAGTTTAGTCACTAACCCATGCACTCAGTGAGACATATTTAATCACTCACTCATACAGTCAGTCATGCACCTACTAAATCCTTCATCCAGACACTTATACATCCACTCATTCTTCAATATGTAAGACATATTTTAACTTTACAGAAACATACAGTCACTGGATGTTGTCATCAGTGATGTCATCAGTGAAGTCATTTGAGATGTCATCAGTGATGTCATCAGTGATGTCACTGACCATGTCATGAATGATGTAATATGTGACATCATCAGCAGTGGATTGCGGGTGCGCGATATATAGTTAGTGCAACTAACTATATATGGAATTTCAATGGTTTTGTGTGAGTAAAATAAGGTTTTGTAAATGCGAATTCCTAACTATATATGGTCTATAACCTATGGTTTTTTCAGTGAATTTTCAAGGTTTTGTAAATGCTAATTCCTAACTATATATGGTCTATAACCTATGGTTTTTTCAGTGAATTTTCAAGGTTTTGTAAATGCTAATTCCTAACTATATATGGTCTATAGCCTATGGTTTTTTCAGTGAATATATATATATATATATATATACATATATAAACATATATCATCTGTATATCTATATAAATACAAACATAAATGCATGCATACATATACTTATATGCATACAGATGCATGTTATTTACATGAAAGTTGAAAAAACACTAATAAAAGCAAAGCTAAAAAGCCACCTCATTACAAACAGAATGGCTTTAACTTAAACGAGGGCGAGATCTATTGCATTTTCAATGCTTGTTTACTTTGGTTCCATCAAGAAGGCATTCAGATGTGTCACACATTTGCCATAAATTCTGAATGTTAGCACTCTAGTTGCACATTAGATCACTGTAGTAAAGCTACTGCTCACCAGGGACGTCTGCTGCTGGTATTCAAAGTGCATGTTTCAGTCTGCATGTCAGAATTTTTTTAATGAAATAGAAGAGGATTTGAGAAGTCACTCAAAATGATCCCTCATTTTTCTTTCTGAAGCACTAATCATACTTTCTATGGCAAAATTAACCCCCTCATGTTGTTCCTTTTTAAATTGAGTGTTTTCAGACTTACCACTTCATTCCAATCAAGATGGCTTCTGGTGTGCCATACTTTTGTCATAAGTAAGACTGTTAGCGCTCTAGTTGTTCTTTAGAACACTCTGGGACATTCTGTCATTGGGCTATACTTGGGGTACATCTGGGTGATATTTGGGCTACATTTAGGCTCTTTTGTCTCTGGTGGCCATCTTGGGAGACTGTATGTCAGAATTTTTTAATGAAATTGAAGAGGGTTTGAGAAGTCACTCAAAATGTGCCCTAATTTTTCTTTCTGCAGCACTAATCATAATTCATATGGCAAAATATACCCCCTCATTTTGTTCCTTTTTAAATTAAATGTTTTAAGAGTTACCACTTTATTCCCATCACGATGGCTCCAGGTGTGCTATGCCTTTGTAATAAGTAGGACTGTTAGCGCTCTAGTTGTTCTTTAGAACCCTCTGGGACAGTCTGTCATTGGGCTATACTTGGGCTACATCTGGGTGATATTTGGGCTCTTTTGTCTCTGGTGGCCATTTTGGGAGACTGCATGTCAGAATGTTTTAATGAAATAGAAAAGGATTTGAGAAATCACTCAAAATGTGCCCTAATTTTTCATTCTGCAGCACTAATCATACTTTCTATGGCAAAATGTACCCCCTCATGTTGTTTCTTTTTAAATTAAATGTTTTAAGAGTTACCACTTTATTCCAATCAAGATGGCTTCAGGTGTGCCATACCTTTGTAATAAGTAGGACTGTTAGCGCTCTAGTTGTTCTTTAGAACACTCTGGGACATTCTGTCATTGGGCTATACTTGGGCTACATCTGGGTGATATTTGGGCTACATTTGGGCTCTTTTGTCTCTGGTGGCCATTTTGGGAGACTGCATGTCAGAATGTTTTAATGAAATAGAAAAGGATTTGAGAAGTCACTCAAAATGTGCCCTAATTTTTCATTCTGCAGCACTAATCATACTTTCTATGGCAAAATATACCCCCCTCATGTTGTTTCTTTTTAAATTAAATGTTTTAAGAGTTACCACTTTATTCCAATCAAGATGGCTTCAGGTGTGCCATACCTTTGTAATAAGTAGGACTGTTAGCGCTCTAGTTGTTCTTTAGAACACTCTAGGAGGCTGCAGTAGAACACAAAGGAATCAACTGACAGTCTCTGTCCTTGTTGGATGTACATGTTTTACTGAGAATGTCAGACTTCATTTTCACATGACTGAGAAAGATAATGTGAATTTACAGAAAATATGCTTTCAGTTTAGCTTATAGATCCCCTTCCAACCCACTGTGGGAAAATCATGAGATATTAGTTTTCTTTCAAACAATATTCATGATATCACAGCAGAAGGTTTTTTCACATGGTAAAATCACCTTAGAACCCACCACAATTCCTAAAACGAGTATGGTACCATCAACAAATGATTTATTATGTAACTAAAGTCCTAAAACCCTCTATTAACTACAATGCTTTTTAATGAGGTGCTATCATGTATATTGGTCCCAAGATGGCTGCCAACACTTCTTGGATGAATTGCTTACAGCCAATCAGATCAGATGTGTGGTTAGGCTCCGCCCATATATATATCTTTTTTTGAACCTAAATTACTCAAAATCCACTGGAGCACATATATTGAGACCTAGCAAAGGCACATCGGGCTAACAGTCCCTACAATTTTGCCAAGTTTCGTGCAAATCCATTCAGCCGTTCGAGCTAAAAGTGAGGCCAACCGCCCTATGGAAATTAACATGGGAAAATGTGTTTTGGGACCCCCCTTTTTTATCGGCCCCCCCTTGATGAAACCCCCCCAAATTGTCAGAGGCTGCTCAGAAACAAAATGTTCCATTTTCCTGAAAATTTGAGCCAATTCCGTCCACAAACGCCAAAGTTATTAGACATAGAATTTTCAAAAATCCCATAGAGAAAAAATCCTAACTATATATTCCTACTGGCGACCGCCAGTAGGTAATATATATATATATATATATATATATATATATATATATATATATATATATATATATATATATATATATATATATATATATATATATATATATATATATATATTCAATGAAAAAACCATCAATCAATCAATCAATCAGTGACACTTGTAAAGCGCGCTACATACCCGTAGGGTCTCAAGGCGCTTGGGGGGGGGGTGCCGCTACTGCTCGAACAGCCAGGTCTTCAGCTTCTTCCTGAAGGAGAGGTGGTCTTGGGTCAGGCGCAGATAGGTTATACTCCATATATAGTTAGGAATTAGCATTTACAAAACCTTATTTTACTCGCATAAAACTATTGAAATTCCATATATAGTTAGATGCGCTAACTATATATCGCGCACCCGCAATCCACTGCTGATGATGTCACATATTACATCATTCATGACATGGTCAGTGACATCACTGATGACAACATCCAGTGACTGTATGTTTCTGTACAGTTAAAACATGTCTTACATATTGAAGAATGAGTGGATGTATAAGTGTCTGGATGAATGATTTAGTGGGTGCATGACTGACTGTATGAGTGAGTGATTAAATGTGTCTCACTGAGTGCACGGGTTAGTGTCTAAACTGTCTTAATAAGTGCATCATTATGTCTGTTGTTCTGTAAACTGCTGCATGTGTTGATCAGTAGCTATATGAGTAACTATATGGATTATTGATTGGTTGCCCAAGTATATGTATGGGAGACTGAGTGTGTGTGTGGGTGGCTGGGAGATGTATGACTCTGTGCATAGATGTGTGAGCAGTTGATACACTAGATGTATGGGTTCAAAAGTGCATGTGTAAACAGCTGTATGGGCGGTTGACTGTGTGCGTGAGTGTATTGGTGAGTGAATGGATATCTCAGTGCTACATGTCAAAGTAAGTACATATGTAAAACACAGTACATGTGAGAGTTGACATATATAAATAACTGTGCATAAGAGCCAGTGAATGTGTGAGGGGCTGTATGGATCATTGTGAACTTGTATCAGGGATTGTATAAGAGAGTAAATATGTGTTAGTATATGTTTGAATAAGTAAAGTTTGTATAACTGTATAGTTGAGGAAATGGAGGTGTGATTGATTCTTTGCATGACTGACTAGGTGTTTGAGTAACTCCATGGATGAGTGGCAGTCTGTGAGTGTCTGTTTACACTGATTGTATCTAAGGTTATATTAGAGTCTGAAGAGGTTCATCGTATTATCACATGAATGATATCATCAGTGATGTGATCAGTCATGTCAAATGAGATGTCATCAGTGATGTCATCAGTGATGTCATTTGAGATGTCATCAGTGATGTCATTTGAGATGTCATTTGAGATGTCATCAGTGATGTCATCAGTGATGTCACTGACCATGTCATGAATGATGTAATATGTGACATCATCAGCAGTGGATTGCGGGTGCGCGATATACAGTTAGCGCATCTAACTATATATGGAATTTCAATGGTTTTATGCGAGTAAAATAAGGTTTTGTAAATGCTAATTCCTAACTATATATGGAGTATAACCTATGGTTTTTTCATTGAATTTCAATGGTTTTTTGAAAGCTAATATTTCTATCTGTAAAATGTATTTTTCTTTAAATCATAAAATATATTGTACATTTTTTTTATACATTTAAAAAAAAAAAAGAAATTGTTCCGCTCCTAGTCCGCGAACTGGTCAGCTTCCCGTTAGCTGATTTCAAAGCCGCGACTTGGTGCGCGAGCCGGTAATCACTCCTTAAGCGTGACTGTTACGTTATCATGACGTTTTGCGTTGTCGCGTAATACGTTATCCGACGCGCCAAGTTAGCGGACTCGAAAGCGGATTGGAGAGCGGCGCAAAGCGCGAAACGTAAAGACAGCAGGTCATGTGACTCGATAATAACACTTTTCATTAGTTCATTTTCACTTTTGGTTTCCTAATGATGTAATACTAGGTCATGTGATCTAAAATTAACACTTTTCATTGGTTTAGAACTTTGGCTTTTCCCAAATGATGAAAACCCCTCCTTCTTTCCTCACTCTGACTTTCATCTTTATGAGAGAAAGACCTTTGTACAATCCAGGGAAATGGCTTCTGTTGTTGCTTCTGGTAGTGTTCCCCCACCACCACCTCCACCTCCTCATGGAAAGAAAGGACCACCAACTCAACCAATCTTTCAAGAGGAGGAAGAGTCTGAATATTTGCCTGAGGAGCCCAGGAGATACAACAGGAAGGAAAATTTCATTTGGCAATTTTTCAAATTTCCACCAGGGCAAAAGAAAGTGAACGCCAGGTATGCTTTTAAAGGACACCTTTGAGCAATTAATGGCACTTTTTCCTCAAACTGCCTTGGTATATTCCAATATATGCCAAAGACAGAAATGGAGGTGTCCAACCAATTTGGTCCACAAATTGAGAAAGCGAGGAAGCATGTAAACAAATCTGTTTCAGCTTTCATGAGAGACCATGGAATGGGCTCTCTGTACAACAATAACTTGCGTTACTACATGCAAGATATCTACAGAGGAGATGGAGTTCACTTCTCAGATGAGGGCAACAGAATTTTCATTCTGAATTTAAGACTGTGCATTGGTACCTACTTATAAGTACCTAAATGGAACATAAACCCAAAAGCTCTTCTCAGAGCTACCCTTCATCTGATCACGCACAATTAATACTTTTCTCTAACTTATTTCTGTAATTTTCAACAAACTACGCTCAAAGAGCGCTACCCGGTACGCGAACTGGAAGCTAACCGCCCAAAATTATTTAAAAAATGTTTTTTCTCCGCACATATGGTCCTCCTCAGCCACCCTCAGAAAACCTGGGGGGTCAAAATACTTGTACCGTGTCCCCTTCTACCCTTTCTAAACATTATTTAACCTCCATTTTATATGTTAATTCGACCGAAACACAAAATGGTGGACTCCCGTTACGCTTCTAGTTCGCGGACTAAACTGCTTCCCGGGAAGCGGCCCAAAGAAAAGGTGGGAAAGTAATTCAAAGAAAAAGGACTGGAGACACTCTCACCAAATATAGATTAACTCATACTACATAACAATCCCTTTCATTTTCACAAATTAGATTGAAATTCCATTTAGCCATTAAGCCTGTAGACCTCTCTAAATACCTTGAGGTAAATTACTTCACAAAACACATCTGAAGTGTTGGAATTGACAACCAATAAAAATCTTACTTTCATTTTCTACTTTTATTACCTGATATTTGATTGGTTATATACCTGAATATATATAAAGGAAGAGAAGAAAACACAGCCATTTTCACTGCTACTTCTTGTTGTACATCACATTTCAATACTTACCTAAGACTTCAACTTGTTTCTGAAGGTAAGTTGTTATTTTTAAAAATGAAGTATATTGTACACTATAACTTGATATGGTAGACTTTTTTCTGATACATATACACTATCCCTCTGTAGTAGTTATGGATTTAGATAGACTTCTCTGTTATAGTTAGGAATGGAGTTAGGCTTCTCTTCGTTAAATTACATACACTTTTTTATAGTTATATTTCCACTCTGATACTATACACTGCCAAAAGAAAAATTCACTGATAAAAACTACCTATCTAAAATTAATCCCAACAGTGCCCAATCTCTACTAATATATATTTTTTTATTCAAAATTTCAGGCAAAATGGAAGGCGAACAACAAGTTTCATTTTCAATTGAACTGAAGGAGAGCAGCCAAGACAAAATTGATGACTTTATGGATGACAGTAGAGACCACGAACTTCTACAATGTGTTGAAGCAGTGGACAACCTGCTTCAAAATGAAAAACAATTACACCCTATAATAAATTATGACATTTCTGACAATGAAATGTTAGAAAATTTAATAAAGTATGAAACACAATCATAATAATAAAAAAAAAAAATAAAGAAAACAAAAAAAAAACCAACAAAAACAACAAATAATTAACATACAGTATTAAAAAAATCTATCATTCTTTTATCCTTATAGTACGCTGCCCAGAGCGCTACCCGGTTCGCGTACTAGGAGCTCACCACGCATAAATAATTTTTTTTTTTTTCCCCCCTGCAGAAACCTTTTACAACCTCCACATAAAACCTAGGGGGTCAGGAAGGATCTACTAGGCCCCCTTATCAAAATTTCCCCCTTTGTTTTGGCCTCCTCTTATCTCTCGATCCTACCGAGAGACAAGATGGCGGCCGCACCGGACTGTTTAGAATGTTGACAGACACCGGAGAGCCAATCAGCTTCGCTTCGCATAGTTCCGATAAGCGAAAAGTACGCGAACCGGATCGCTGCCCGGAGCGCTGTTACAGATATATATCTTGATTTAAACGTTAATTTCTCAAAATCCACTGAAGCACATATATTGAGACCTAGCAAAGGCACATCGGGCTAACAGTCCCTACAATTTTGCCAAGTTTCGTGCAAATCCATTCAGCCGTTCGAGCTAAAAGTGAGGCCAACCGCCCTATGGAAAACTCAATGTTAAAAACGCATTTTGGGACCCCCCTTTTTTCTCAGCCCCCCCTTGACGAAACCCCCCCAAATTTCTAGGAGCTGCACAGAAACAAAATGTGCCATTTTCCTGACAATTTCAGCCGATTCCGTCCACAAACGCCAAAGTTATTAGACATAGAATTTTCAGAAACCCCATAGAGAAAAAATCCTAACTATATATATATTCACAGAAAAAACCATAGGTTATAGACCATATATAGTTAGGGATTTTACTTTTATTTTACTCGCATAAAACCATTGAAATTCCATATATAGTTAGATGCACTAACTATATATCGCGGACCCGCAATCCACTGCTAATGATGTCACATATTACATCATTCATGACATGGTCAGTGACATCACTGATGACATCACTGATGACATCTCAAATGACATCACTGATGACATCACTGATGACAACACCCAGTGACTGTATGTTTCTGTAAAGTTAAAATATGTCTTACATATTGAAGAATGAGTGGATGTATAAGTGTCTGGATGAAGGATTTAGTAGGTGCATGACTGACTGTATGAGAGAATGATTAAATGTGTCTCACTGAGTGCATGGGTTAGTGATTAAAGTGTCTTAATTTGGCAATCATTATTTATGTTCTTCTGTAAACTGCTGCATGTTTAAATCAGTAGCTATATCATTAACTATATGGGTTATTGAATGCTTGCCCAAGTATTTGTATGGGAGACTGAGTATGTGTGTGGGTGGCTGGGAGGTGTATAACTCTGTGCATAGATGTGTGAGCAGTTGATTCCCTAGGTGTATGGGTTCAAAAGTGCATGTAGAAACAGCTGTATGGACAGTTGACTGTGTGCATGAGTATATTGGTGAGTGAATGGATATCTCAGTTCTACATGTTAAAGTAAGTACATATGTAAAACACACTCCATGTGAGAGTTGACATATATAAATAACTGAACATAAGAGCCAGTGAATGTGAGAGTGGCTGTATGAATCATTGTGAACTTGTATCAAGGATTGTATAAGAGAGTAAATATGTGTTAGTATATGTTTGAATAAGTAAGGTGTGTATAACTGTACAGTTGAGGAAATGGAGGTGGGATTGATTCTTTGCATGACTGACTAGGTGTGTGGGTAACTCCATGGATGTGTGACAGTCTGTGAGTGCCTGTTTACACTGAGTGTATCTAAGGTTATATTAGAGTCTGAAGATGTATTATCACATAAATGATATCATCAGTGATGTAATCAGTAATGTCAAATGAGATGTCAGTGATGTCATCAGTGATGTCATTTGAGATGTCATCAGTGATGTCATCAGTGATGTCATTTGAGATGTCATCAGTGATGTCATCAGTGATGTCACTGACCATGTCATGAATGATGTAATATGTGACATCATTAGCAGTGGATTGCGGGTCCGCGATATATAGTTAGTGCATCTAACTATATATGGAATTTCAATGGTTTTGTGCGAGTAAAATAAGGTTTTTTAAATGCTAATCCCTAACTATATATGGTCTATAACCTATGGTTTTTTCAGTGAATTTTCAAGGTTTTGTAAATGCAAATTCCTAACTATACATGGTCTATAACCGATGGTTTTTTCTGTGAATTTCATTGGTTTTTTAAAAGCTAATATCTATAGCTGTAAAATATATTCTTTATTAAGTGACGTATCACATAGCCCGTGAGACGCCTCATGATGCATCGCATAACCGTGACGTATCGTCTCTGCAGCGCAAACCAAACCCAAAACGTAAGCGCGCCAGAACACGCTTAAAGATATATATATATTTTTTTAACCTTAATTAGACAAAATCCACACGTGCACATATCATAAACGTTCAAAAAACACAATATGTCGGACTCCCGTTACGCTGCCGGTTAGCTGCCCGGTTAACGTACCAGGAAGCACCTTTACCGCGAAAAATCACAATTTTTTTTTTCGCCCCCCAGGGAACTTTAATAGCCCCCTCATCAATCCTAGGGGTTCAGGAGGGGTTTGCCTTACCCCTTTCATTCATTTACACCTTTTTTTTTTCCACCTCTTGTCTCTCGATCCCACAGAGAGACAAGATGGCGGCCGCTCCAGACTGTTTACAATGATAACAGCCAATCAGCTTCTCCTCAGACTCCCGTTACACTGCCGGTTAGCTGCCCGGTTAGCTGCCCGGTTCGCGTACCAAGACGCGTCTCTACGGCGAAAAAAAACGGATTTTTTTTTTTTTTTTTTTTGGGCCCAGCGTGGCTCTATAATATCCCCTCATCAATCCTAGGGGGTCAGAAGGGGTCTACCTTGCCCCTTTCCTTCATTTCCCCCTTTGTTTTGACCTCCTCTTGTCTCTTGATCCTACCGAGAGACAAGATGGCGGCCGCTCCGGACTGTTTACAATGTTGACAGCCAATCAGCTACTCGTCAGACTCCCGTTACACTGCCAGTTAGCTTCCCGGTTAGCTGCCCGGTTCGCGTACCAAGACGCGTCTCTACGGCGAAAAAATCGGATTTTTTTTTTTTTTTTTTTGGGCCCAGCGTGACTCTATAATATCCCCTCATCAATCCTAGGGGATCAGAAGGGGTCTACCTTGCCCCCTTTCCTTCATTTCCCCCTTTGTTTTGGCCTCCTCTTGTCTCTCGATCCTATCGAGAGACAAGATGGCGGCCGCGCCGGACTGTTTAGAATGTTGACAGACACCGGAGAGCCAATCAGCTTCGCTTCGCAAAGTTCCGATACGCGAAAAGTAAGCGGACCGGAGCGCAGCCCGGAGCGCTGTTACAGATATACATCTTGTTTTAAACGTTAATTTCTCAAAATTCACTGAAGCACATATATTGAGACCTAGCAAAGGCACATCGGGCTAACAGTCCCTACAATTTTGCCAAGTTTCGTGGAAATCCATTCAGCCGTTCGGGCTAAAAGTGAGTCCAACCGCCCTATGGAAATTAACATGGGAAAAACGCGTTTTGGGACCCCCCTTTTTTCTCGGCCCCCCCTTGACGAACCCCCCCCAAATTTTCAGGAGCTGCTCAGAAACAAAATGTGCCATTCTCCTGAAAATTTCAGCCAATTCCGTCCGCAAACGCCAAAGTTATTAGACATAGAATTTTCAGAAATCCCATAGGGAAAAAATCCTAACTATATATACCTACTGGCTATCGCCAGTAGGTAATATATATATATATATATATATATATATATATATATATATATATATATATATATATATATATATATATTCAATGAAAAAACCATAGGTTATAGGCCATATATAGTTAGGAATTAGCATTTACAAAACCTTATTTTACTCGCATAAAACCATTGAAATTCCATATATAGTTAGCTAACTATAAGCGCTAACTATATATCGCGCACCCGCAATCCACTGCTGATGATGTCACATATTACATCATTCATGACATGGTCAGTGACATCACTGATGACATCACTGATGACATCTCAAATGACATCACTGATGACATCACTGATCACAACATCCAGTGATTGTATGTGTCTGTAAAGTTTAAATATGTTTCACATATTGAAGAATGAGTGGATGTATAAGTGTCTGGATGAAGAATTTAGTAGGTGCATGACTGACTGTATGAGTGAGTGATTAAATGTGTCTCACTGAGTACATGGGTTAGTGACTAAACTGTCTTAATTCGTGCATCAGTATGTTTGTTGTTGTGTAAGCTGCTGCATGTGTTGATCAGTAGCTATAAGAGTGGCCATATGGGTTATTGATTGGTTGCCCAAGTATTTGAATGGGAGGCTGAGTGTGTGTGTGGGTGGCTGGGAGGTGCGTGACTCTGTGCATAGATGTGTAAGCAGTTGATTCACTAGGAGTATGAGTTCAAGAGTGCATGTGGAAACAGCTATATGGGCGGTTGACTGTGCATGGGTGTGTTGGTGAGTGAATGGATTTCTCATTGCTACATGTGCAAGTAAGTACGTATGTAAAACACAATACATGTGAGAGTTGAGATATATAAATAACTGAACATAAGAGCCAGTGAATGTGTGAGTGGCTGTATCGATCACTGTGAGCTTGTATCAGGGATTATATAAGAGAGTAAATATGTGTTATTATATGTTTGAATAAGTAAGATGTGTATAACTGTATAGTTGAGGAAATGGAGGTGTGATTGATTCTTTGCATGACTGACTAGGTGTGTGAGTAACTCCATGGATGAGTGACAGTCTGTGAGTGTCTGTTTATACTGAGTGTATGTAAGGTTATATTAGAGTCTGAAGAGGTTCATTGTATTATCACATGAGTGATGTGATCAGTGATGACAAATGAGATGTCATCAGTGATGTCATTTGAGTTGTCATCAGTGATGTCATCAGTGATGTCATTTGAGATGTCATCATTGATATCATTAGAGTTGTCATCAGTGATGTCATTTGAGATGTCATCAGTGATGTCATCAGTGATGTCACTGACCATGTCATGAATGATGTAATATGTGACATCATCAGCAGTGGATTGCGGGTGCGCGATATATAGTTAGCGCTTATAGTTAGCTAACTATATATGGAATTTCAATGGTTTTATGCGAGTAAAATAAGGTTTTGTAAATGCTAATTCCTAACTATATATGGCCTATAACCTATGGTTTTTTCATTGAATTTTCAAGGTTTTGTAAATGCAAATTCCTAACTATATATCCACTATAACCTATGGTTTTTTCTGTGAATTTCATTGGTTTTTTAATAGCAAATATGAAAAGCTTTAAAATGTCAAGTACGTGATAGATAAAAACATTTTCGTATTTATGCACGCTGATGTGCTTTGAACGCTGCCCCCCCCCCCCTCCCCTCTTTTGCCTTAGTAGTACTCTCTCTTTGCAGATACTGAAGGGTAGTTAACGCAGGCCTTTTACCCCGTTGTAATCCGTCGTGCCTCCTTGTCTCTCCATTTGATTGATTGTTGTCCAAGCATTTACTGTTTTAGAATTGGTTCTCTTTGGATCATTCTCTATTTACAAACAAGCACAAAGTCGCAATACTCTGTTTAGTCTTTGCAGATAGTGAAAAATCGTGTAAAAAAATAAAAGTAATCGAACAAAATCAGTAGGCCACTAATTGGATCTCTTTTTGACCTCGCTAAAATAGAAATATTAGGAACAACCCTTCTTGAGAAATACGAAAATAGTGAGATGAACTGAGCTCCACACCATGAGGGCTGCAAGACAGCTCGGCTCCATCACCCATCCCGCACAAAATAACGACAAACCCTATGCAAATATTAAAAATATAGACAACACACCAGCAAAGAAACAGGGTAAAACATTTTATTAAAAAACTATTTACATAACGTTGGTCTATAAGATGATGTCAGTAGTGGACCGATGTGTGAATAGATCGAAAACAGCACAAGGCTCCAAGATCCGGATAGCAAGCTCCTGGATGTTGGGTGCCATAGTTTAGAGTTCTGAATTTCAGCCTTTTTCAATGCCTGTGCTTTGTTGAATCAAAATGGCGGCTTGACACAAAGCTAACTCAAGCGTTGTTACTGATGCTATGCAGACCAAAACTGGTTTTCAGTTTGTACATTTTTCTAGATTTTTCAATCCAAGTTTGGTTGACTTTGTAGAACGATGGCTTCAGATTTTCAACATACGGTGTGGTGGCGCTGACTGGGAGGGGGCGCTTCGCTCCTGCCCCCTCCCCAAGTAAGATTTTCATACGTGAAAGTACGTTAATGGTTTTGGTCCCTGAGATGCTTCGATGTCACTACCATTCTCAAATAGCATAAGTTCTGGATGTTGGGTGCCATAGTTAAGAGTTCTGAGCAGTGCTTGTAACACTGTCTGAAGCTTATTTCCACCTACTGCAGCTTCACTATTCTCAAAGTAAGTGAGTGTCGTTTGTGGACCTGACTGCATTAGAAAACAATGTGATATGTTACCTTCCTAAACAGCTTGACGGAGGCCCCTGAGGGGCGGTGTGATGGCCATGGACTCGGAGAAGACGCTTGGCTCCGACACCCTCCCCAAGTCTTATAGCACTGGTGTAGCCTGAGATCGCCCCCGACATAGGCGGCCGGCTCCCGGGGTCCGGCGGAACTTTTTGCCTTTTGATGACTCTTCAATTCTGGACCTTGTCCCACAATCCGTTTGACCTGAAGACAAGCTGTAGTGGTGCGCCCCTTTATCGTTTTAGTTGCTATTCCGCCCGCTTTTGCTACACTGTGCCTCTTCCGCCATTCAGCTGTTTTCCGCCCGCTCTTGCGACTACAGCGTCTCGCTCACCATGTAGTTGAGATGCGCCCGCTCTTGCGGTGCAGCGATAGGCGGCTGCCACAGGACTCTCAAAATGGCGGCCGGCTCTTCGGTTTTGGGCCTGGTCCACTAAAATGGCCCTGGGACACCTTGGAACTCGGACGCTTGTCTGCTAGGGCTTGGGTCCCATTCTCGAAAAGCGTCCCCTCAGCCGTGAAGATTCTACAAAAGTCTTGGGGGCCTCCGACTCCCGCAGGCTTCTGGTGGGGAGCGGCTGCCATGATTGCTCGTGGAATGGCCACGACGGAGCTACGAGATGGTAGTGCTCTCATGCTGACGCCAGCTTTAGTCTGAAACATCCAGAAACACTGTAGACTACCAATTCGATCAGTTCCGGTAGCGCCCCAACATGACCCGGAAGAGAAGAACTTGCCCTCCCCTCTTTGACTGATGGTTCTTGTTGCCTGTCCCCTCTGTTGTCATTTAACAGAACTTTTTGGACTGCTGAAAGGGGTTGTGTTCCGAACGCTGGTTGGTGGAGACATTTAGACTATATTCTTGACCTACGTTGTCGCGTAATGCGTTTTATGACACGCCGCGTTAGCGCACCCGGAAGTGATCCGAGGCGCGGCGCGCAGCGCGTAACGTAAGCATAACAGGTCATGTGACTTGTTAATAAAACTTTTCATTGGTTCATTTTACTTTTGTTAATTTAATGATGAAAAGCTTGGTCATATGACCTAAAAATTACGCTTTTTATTATTTTCGAACAATATTTTTTTTTCAAACATATGTTATAATATTCCAGGCTAATGTACTTTCCCGGAAAATTTACAACTGTCTTGCAAGTAAAATATATTCCTTTTTCGAGAAAGAGGGCGTTTCTTCCTTCCATGACGGAGCCGTTGAGTAAAAGAGATTCGGCCTGCTGTCTTAGTCGCCGATACGCCTGATTATCAGATTCTTATCGATCACTTTATGTTGCAGACATGAAAAACACAACTGCCCTTCACCATTTATCTTTACTGCGTTCCTACATATTATACCTTTTATCCGTCATGTAATTGGACTGCTTTATTTCACTTGCCTTTTACTGATTCGAAAACAGTCACTAAAAGTAAAAACTTTACAAATGAAAATACTACTACCGTGTTTTGTTTTAAAAACCTTTATTGTGAAAATGTCAGTATACAAATACGGGCCTATAACCACGTGGGCCGGCCACGGAGCAAACTGAAATCGTATATGATGAGGAGACATTTACACTGTAGAAGAACGTAACGAGCGGGCCATTAGGTGACAAGAACAAAGGTGTCTAACAGTTGCGGAATCGGTGGACGTACATTTTGTAATTAAAATACGACAGGGCCACTTACAATAACATTTTCTAGATATACATTTGCGGGCAAAGAGTTACGAGTCCCATTTATACCGGCGCCATTTTGGGCGAGGCCGGGCAGGTCCAAGATATAGTCAAAATGTCTCCACCAACCATCGGCCAGACCAGAACCCCTTTCGGCCCTTTATGCTACAAGATGGTGTCTTCCATTCAGAAAATATTGGTGGCAGCATTTTGAAAGGAAACAGAAACAGCCGTTCTCCTAGTGAGTTTCACATTGTTACATTTAGGAAGAATGTTGAAGAGTAGTATGTGGAAAATCTGAAGCCATTTTTCTACAAACTCTCAATCAGACTTGGATGGAGAAAAAAAAACCTGAAGAATGTACAAACTGAAAACCAATTTTTGTCTGTATAGCACCAACAGTAACGCTTGAGTCAGCTTTGTGTCAAGCCGCCATTTTCATTCAATCAATAGCGTCCCCCTGCACACATTCAGGGACCTGGTCGTGTCTTCAGATGAAACGCATTGTAGGAAAAGAAGCAGAAAGGAAAAGGAAAAAAGTTCCGCCGGACCTAGTGAAGCTGCAGCAGGTGCAAATAAGCTTCAGACAGTCTTACAAGCACTGCTCAGAACTCTCAACTGAGGCACTCAACATCCAGGACTTGCCATTCGGATCTTGGCGCCTTGTATTTTTGTTTTGTTTTTGATGGAGGGGAAACAACAAAAAAGAGACATTGAAAAAGGCTCAACAGTGCAGGGCGCCTTGTGCTGGTTCCGACCTATTCACACATCGGTCCACTACTGACATCACCTCATAAACCAACGGGGCACCCCACGCCGACTTTCGGCGCAGCATTGTAGGATGGCCACACCAGTGCGGCAATTTTCTGGACACCACCTCGGTGCCATCCAGATCTCGGCGCGTTCATTCAATCAATAGCGTCCCCCTGCACACATTCAGGGACCTGGTCGTGTCTTCAGATGAAACGCATTGTAGGAAAAGAAGCAGAAAGGAAAAGGCAAAAAGTTCCGCCGGACCTAGTGAAGCTGCAACAGGTGCAAATAAGCTTCAGACAGTCCTACAAGCACTGCTCAGAAATCTCAACTGAGGCACTCAACATCCAGGACTTGCCATTCAAATCTTGGCGCCTTGTGCTGGTTCCGACCTATTCACACATCAGTCCACTACTGACATCACCTCATAAGCCAACGGGGCACCCCACGCCGACTTTCGGCGCAGCATTGTAGGATGGCCACACCAGTGCAGCCACTTGCTGGACACCACCTCGGTGCCATCCGGATCTCAGCGCGTTCGAGTCACTGTGCCGGAAGAGTGACCGGAACTCAGCTGAACACGCCGTCTTTCGGCGCAGCATTGTAGGATGGCCACACCAGTACGGCAATTTGCTGGACACCACCTCGGCGCCATCCGGATCTCGGCGCGTTCGAGTCACTGTACCGCAAGAGTGACCGCAACTCAGCTGGACACGCCGTCTTTCGGCGCAGCATTGTAGGATGGCCACACCAGTGCGGCAATTTGCTGGACACCACCTCGGTGCCATTCGGATCTCGGCGCGTTCGAGTCACTGTACCGCAACAGTGACCGCAACTCAGCTGGACACGCCGTCTTTCAGCGCAGCATTGTAGGATGGCCACACCAGTGCGGCAATTTGCTGGACACCACCTCGGTGCCATCCAGATCTCGGCGCGTTGTGCTGCCTTCGGCCTATTCGCACATCGGTCCGCTACTGACGCCGCCTCACGTGCCAACGGATTTTCTACGCTTTTTGTAGCCCTATGTCGCATAACAGGTCATGTGACTTGTTTATAAAACTTTTCATTGGTTCATTTTACTTTTGGTTTCCTAAAGATGGAAGGCTTGGTCATATGACCTAAAAATAACACTTTTCATTGGTTTAGAACATTTTTTTTTCCCAAACGATGAAAGCCCCACCTTGTTTCTGGATCATTCAGACTGAAGCTGGCGTCAGCATGAGAGCACCACCATCTCGTGGCTCCGTCGTGGTCATTCCGCGAGCAATCATGGCAGCCGCTCCCCACCGGAAGCCTGCGGGAGTCGGGGGCCCCCAAGACTTTTATACAATCTTCACGGCTGAGGGGACGCTTTTCGAGAATGGAACCCAAGCCCTAGCAGGCAAGCGTCCGAGTTCCAAAGTGTCCCAGGACCATTTCAGTGGACCAGGCCTAAAACCGAGGAGCTGTCCGCCATTTTAAGAGCCATGTGGCAGCCGCCTATCGCTGCACTGCAAGAGTGGGAGCAACTCAACAACATGGTGAGCGAGACGCTGTGGCCGCAAGAGCGAGCGCAACTCAGCTAGATGGCCGCCACCTGGGGAGGCCCGTTCACGCCGGCTCCCCCACGCCCCCCCCCCGGGCCGCCGCACGCCAATTTTCGGAGCAGCATTGTAGGATACCAAAACCAGTGCGGCAGTTTACTGGACATCACCTGGGTGCCTGTCGTACATGTTGTGTCAGCCATGTGACACTGGACACAGACCGCTACTGACGAGGCCTCCCCCCGCACCACCCGGGACGCCCCACGCTGTTTTTCTGTGCTGCATTGTAGGATCCCTAAACCAGTGCGGCACCCAGGCGACATCACCTGGGTGCCGTCCAGAACTCTGCACGTTGTGCTGCCTTGGGACTATTCGCACAACAGACCGCTACTGACGAGGCCTCCCCCCGCCCCACCCGGGACGCCCCACGCCAATTTTCGGAGCAGCATTGTAGGATCCCAAAACCAGTGCGGCACCCAGGCGACATCACCTGGGTGCCGTCCAGAACTCTGCACGTTGTGCTGCCTTGGGACTATTCGCACAAAAGACAGCTTCTAACCATTGTTGCTTTTTGTGTTGAGAAATGTTTAAATGTTTTTAGTTTTTGTTCCGTTTGTTAAAGTTAGTAGTTAATAAAGTTTTATAACCTTACTTTGTTGGAGTGTTATCTATTTTTTTAAAAACGGGTGAATGGGGCCTTAAATCGGGTTATTGTCATGTGTGGGCTTTGGAAGTGTGCTGCTGCAGGATCGGACATTTCAAACTCAAATGCACGTTCTTTTTCTTACCTTTCCGAAGCATGGAGCGCAATAGCAGGCAGAGAAAGGGTGATGCACGTGTTGAACACTACCTGACCTGGCAAGTTGCTGGCAGTGCCCCCCCGCCCGCTCCTGAAAAAGGGCACACACACACCGCCGCCCCGAGTACTTCACAAATCTTTAAAAGACCATGCGCTTGTTCATGAGGCTTAAATGGTTTATCACCTCTTCTAGAACCCCTGCATCGACCCTCTGACGTTTCCTGGAAAAATTACAATGTAACACAATACCAAGCCCTGTCAGCTGAAACCCCCAAGGAATCGTGGGGCATATTATCAAGGGGGTTTATCTCCGCTTTTTTGGCTTTAAAAACCATGAAAGCGGAGATAAAATTATTTCCCTATTATCAAGCTGTCGCTAACACCAGTTAGTGACAGCTAAAAGGAGATAGCGACCATCTTGGGCCCCGCTTTGCATGTCAGTGATACTTATCACTAATGACATGCAAAGTGGCGTGCCAAGATGTTAGCGACTGGAAACAGTCCCTAACATCGCTACCTTCTATTACCAACTTTTGGAGATATTCGCGCTAAGCGCGAATATCTCCAAAATCTAACACCTGCCCTGAGCAGTTCTTAGCCATGTTATCCAATGGGAGGTGGATAACATGGCTAAGAGCATTAGGTCGATAATACATGAATATCGCGGACTTTTCTGCGATAATAGCAAGGTTTATCTGCGATAAAAATCGCCGATGTGCGGCGATAATTTTTGTCTCTAAACAAGTTAGAGACAAAAATTATCGCTAGTTGTTCGTAATATGCCCCCGGGTTTTTGCTTGCAGAAATCGGGAGGCGGGAGACTAGCACTGAAATCAGTATTCACACGCCTGAATCAGGAGGATTGGCATGTCTGAATTCTCTACAGCTGGGGCCATAAACTACATCCGCAGGGTTAGGTGATAGCCTGGAACCAGCCTGGCATCTAAAATGGCTGCCGTGCACGACAAAATTGTGGCATTCGAAAAAAGGCAAGATGGCGCAGCCGCTGGAAGAGATGTATCAACATATATCAGCCTCCTCAGCCACCCTCAGGAAACATAGGGGATTAGGATATGTCTCCCGCACTCCCTTATACCTAGTACTTTAATTAACGAAGCACAAAATGGCGAATTCCCGTTTCGCTACCAGTTTGCGGCCCAGTTCGCGGCCCGTGAAGCGCTTCTACCGTGAAAAATCATTTTTTTTTTTTTTTCCCCACGGGACCCTTTAATAACCCCAACAACATTCCTAGGGGGTCAAGAGGGGGATACCTTGCCCCCTTTCATTAAATTCCCCCTTAGTTTTTCACCTTTTCTTCTCTCTCGATCCTACCGAGAGACAAGATGGCGGCCGCTCCGGACTGTCACGCAGCAAAAAAAAAAAAAAAGCTCACGCACAGCCGCTGGAAGAGATGTATCAACATATATCAGCCTCCTCAGCCACCCTCAGGAAACATAGGGGATTAGGATACGTCTCCCGCACCCACTTATAACTAGTAATTTAATTTACGAAGCACAAAATGGCGAATTCCCGTTTCGCTACCAGTTCGCGGCCGCGCTTCTACCGTGAAAAATCATTTTTTTTTTTTTTCCCCACGGGACCCTTTAATAACCCCAACAGCATTCCTAGGGGGTCAAGAGGGGGATACCTTGCCCCCTTTCATTAAATTCCCCCTTCGTTTTCCACCTCTTCTTCTCTCTCGATCCTACCGAGAGACAAGATGGCGTCCGCTCCGGACTGTTTAGAATGTTGACAGACACCGGAGAGCCAATCAGCTTTCTGCGCGCAAAGTTCCGATAAGCGAAAAGTAAGCGGACCGGATCGCTGCCCAGAGCGCTGTTACAGATATATATCTTGGTTTGAACGTTAATTTCTCAAAAACTACTGGAGCACATATATTGAGACCTAGCAAAGGCACATCGGGCTAACAGTCCCTACAATTTTGCCAAGTTTCGTGCAAATCCATTAAGCCGTTCGAGCTAAAAGTGAGTCCAACCGCCCTATGGAAAACTCAATGCAAAAAACGCGTTTTGGGACCCCCCTTTTTTCTCAGCCCCCCCTTGACGAAACCCCACCAGATTTTCAGGGGCTGCTCAGAAACAAAATGTGCCATTTTCCTGAAAATTTCAGCCGATTCCGTCCACAAACGCCAAAGTTATTAGACATAGAATTTTCAAAAGTCCCATAGGGAAAAAATTCTAACTATATATACCTACTGGCGATAGCCAGTAGGTAATATATATATATATATATATATATATATATATATATATATATATATATATATATATATATATTCACAGAAAAAAACATAGGTTATAGTCCATATATAGTTAGGAATTTGCATTTACAAAACCTTGAAAATTCAATGAAAAAACCATTGGTTATAGAACATATATAGTTAGGAATTTGCATTTACAAAACCTTATTTTACTCGCATAAAACCATTGAAATTCCATATATAGTTAGATGCGCTAACTATATATCGCGCACCCGCAATCCACTGCTGATGATGTCACATATTACATCATTCATGACATGGTCAGTGACATCACTGATGACATCTCAAATGACATCACTGATGACATCACTGAGGACATCATCCAGTGACTGTGTGTTTCTGTAAAGTTTAAATATGTTTTACATATTGAAGAATGAGTAGATGTAGAAGTGTCTGGATGAAGGATTTAGTAGGTGCGTGACTGACTGTATGAGTGAGTGATCAAATGTGTCTCACTAAGTGCATGGGTTAGTGACTAAACTGTCTTAATTTGTGCATCATTATGTCTGTTGTTCTGTAAACTGCTGCATGTGTTGATCAGTAGCTATATGAGTAACTATATGGGTTATTGATTGATTGTCGAAGTATTTGTATGGGAGACTGAATGTGTGTGTGGCTGGCTGGGAGATGTATGACTCTGTGGAGATCAATGTGTTCTTGTATCAATGATTGTATAAGAGAGTAAGTATGTGTTAGTATATGTTTGAAAATGTAAGGTACTCTATGTTTAACTGTATTGATTAGAAAATGGAAGTGTGATTGATTCTTTACAGGACTGACTAGGTGTGTGAGTAACTCCATGGATGAATGGCAGAGTGTGAGTGTCTCTATAGGTGTATGAGTGCATATGATAGTGTTGTAAAGATGAGTGATTGTATGTTTGAATGATTGTATGGGTGAATGAGTGAATCTGTGTGTAGACATTGGAATCAGTGAGTGTGTATGTAGTAACTAGTATTGGTGTGTCAATGGTTTAAAAAATTATATTCTGTATTTTACACTGGATGTAACAGAGGTTATATTAAAGTGTGAGGAGATGCATTGTATTGTCACATGAATGATATCATCAGTGATGTCATCAGTGATGTCATTTGAGATGTCATCAGTGATGTCATCAGTGATGTCATTTGAGATGTTATCAGTGATGTCATTTGAGATGTCACCAGTGATGTCATCAGTGATGTCATTTGAGATGTCATCAGTGATGTCATCAGTGATGTCACTGACCATGTCATGAATGATGTAATATGTGACATCATCAGCAGTGGATTGCGGGTGCGCGATATATAGTTAGCGCATCTAACTATATATGGAATTTCAATGGTTTTATGCGAGTAAAATAAGGTTTTGGAAATGCAAATTCCTAACTATATATGTTCTATAACCAATGGTTTTTTCATTGAATTTTCAAGGTTTTGTAAATGCAAATTCCTAACTATATATTGACTATAACCTATGGTTTTTTCTGTGAATTTCATTGGTTTTTTAAAAGCTAACATCTGTAGCTGTAAAATGTATTCTACTTTAAAACCCAAAATATATTTTAGATGTTTATTGATAATTTTAATTGAAATATTTTTTTTCTTTGCTTCTGGTAAGCGAACCGGGAAGCTTTCCGTTAGCTCATCTTGATGCCGCGATCTAGTACGCGAACCGGTAAACGTTACGTTAGCGGAACTGTGACGCGACGCGGAAGCGCGACGTATCATTGTCGCGTAATGCGTCTTATGACGCGCCGCTTTAGCGCTCCCGAAAGTGCTCGGGACCGCGAACCGGAAACGATGCGGGACGCGGCGCGCACCGCGTAACGTGAGCGGAACAAGTCATGTGACTTGTTTATCAAAGTTTTCATTGGTTCATTTCACTTTTGGTTTCCAAATGATGTATGACTAGGTCATGTGACCTAAAAATAACACTTTTCATTGGTTCCGAACTTTTGCTTTTCCAAAATCACGTAAACCCCTTCTTCTTTCCTCACTCTGACTTTCATCTTGGTGAGAGAAAGACCATTTCCAATTTTGATTGCAATGGCTTCTATCTTTGCTTCAGCTGGTGGACCCCCACCACCACCTCAACCTCCTCATGACAAGAGAGGACCACCATCTCAATTCATCTCAAACAGAGAGGAGGAAGAAGACGACTTAGAAGAAGAGGACACTGATGAACCTGAATTTATTCAGGAGTTGCCCCGTGTTTCCGGAAGGAAAACAAGTTTCATTTGGGAATTTTTCTCAATTTCTCGAGGGGAGAAGAAGGTTAATGCCAAATATGCCACCTGCCTAATTTGCAAAAAAAGATTATCTCGAGGCACAGAGAAAAAGTATAGTATGGGCAACTATACTATGCATCGCCATATGGTCAGGTGGCATCCATTAAATTACAGCCGGGCAGAGTTAAGGGATCTGCAAGATAATCCCCCGACAACTCCTGTGGCCAAATCAACTTCTAATATAAATTTGACTGTAAGAGAGGCACAGGAAACTGTGCCAAACATACAGCCAAACTTCAAGCACATGAAGTTAACGTGCATACATTGTGGTGCTATGCTCTCATGTGGCAACATGAGCGTAAACTTAATAAACTTGGTGTTTGATAACCATAACTGCCCTAACCCACCCAAGCAGTAATTTTTTCTTTGCTCCTGTTGAGCCCTTTTCAATGCCTGTTTTTTTGTTGTTTCCCCTCCATGAAAAACACAAAAAAAACATAAAACTGTTCTAAAAATACAAAAAAAACAAAAAATGTTCTGAAAAAATAAAAAATAAATAAAACAACAAAAACATTAAAAAACAGTTCTTTTCAGAACTACCTCCCCTTTCAAATAAAATTGCTAGAATGTTTAACACTCTAGCAAGCTCTATTTCTTTTGGTTCGCTTCAAGTTCGCTGCCCGGTTCGCGAACTTGAAGCGAACCAAAAAAATATTTTTTTAAAAAAAAGAAGAGTTAGTATAAGGGAAGTAAACAGAGAGTAATGTAAAAAGAAAGACAGCTATAGAGAGTAAATCAGAGATAGTGTTTAATAGATCTATTTATTAATTCAGGATGACGATAAGGTGTGATGTCTCGTGAGGTTTGTTTAAGGTGAGACCTACTCAGGGTTACAGATCAATTTTACACTTGTTGAAGAATACAGAGCAGATAAAGCATGTGAAGGCCTACCGATGAAGTAAATCATGTCCTCTTATTACATCATTCATGACATGGTCAGTGACATCATCAGCAGTGCATTGCGGGTAAAAAGAGTAGAAAACATTTACCTTATAATTCTTGTTACCTTTTTTAAATATTTTTTCATACTTTCAATCTGTAAAAGAGAAAACAAACATTTCCAAAAATATTACTACATGTATTTAAAAATTACAAAAGAAAAGGGAAAAGGTTCAAGAAGAAACACTTTTTCAACAATGTTGACATTTACAGAAGCCTCTGCTTCTCTACGTCCCCTACACAATCCTAAAAATATATATTTTAAATATACAGTATCTTCATGCTGATGAACTGAGACCTATTTTGGAACATGGTACTTCTTTTGCACTGCTGATGTCTCACAATAGTGATGCAATAGCAGCGCAAAAAAGATGTAAAGCCATCATAAAATTGTCTCTAATATTTTAAATGATAGTTTCAGGATGCAAATAAGATGTGTACTTTGAAGAGCTTTCTTTGAGGTGAGGCCTATTCCTTTTTTTAAAAAAAACAGTACCCGGAAATACAGCACTATAAGCATTAAAATTGACACTTACAGAAGACTCAGTTTTTCCATATCTACCTCACATTTCTAAATGTATATCATAAGTACAAACAGAAGAACATTAATTATACATGTTATATGGTTTATTTTTGCTGTTCTCAGAATGTATCAAATTTCACTTAAATCAGTGACTTGAACGTATTCATCATGTAACAGCGGGGAAAAAAAAACACAATCAAAATGACTGTGTTTAAAAAACCCATACAACCTAAGAAATCTGATTTCAAAACTCCTTAAAATTAACTTACTTTCAATGACGTCGAAGGATCTCCTATGAACAGCATTCACTCTGTTGTGCTATAAATATTTTCAGCCCGCCACTTTCTGAAAGAAAACCTCCATCGATACGAAAAATATGTTACATAGAAGAAAAGACTTCTCTCATTCTATCACATGTTTCCACTAGGCCAAATCATGTTGCCGCGATTCGCAACTCTTGTAATTCCAATCAAATCCCGACATTTTCTATTTTCGCAACTTTCAAAAAGAATACATTTAAGATTATTTTCACAATCCTGGACTACTAATATCTTACCCTTCTTTGTCACTCATGTTCTCCTTTTCCTATGACACTGATACTGCTTACTATGAAGCAGACTTACTTGCATCAGGTTTATATAGTTGGATTTTTAAATTGACATTATAATTAAAAGTTTTGGACCAATAATCTAGACAGCATTGCAGACTTACATTCCCTCTACTTCATGAACCTTTTGCAATTCTTCACAGGAAATCCCGAGATTCTTTCTTTAAAATTTTGGTTTTAAAAACACCAGGTAAGAATTTTTAAGGTCAAGCGGCAATTTTTTTTTTAAAGTTACAACGGAATCATTGCAGAATGACCAGCCGTTTTGAGACTTTAAATAAGCTGTATAATGTCCTGATGTTGTTGAAGGACCATCGTGATAGATAATTGCTACAGTTACAAAAGTCCTTCCTGATATTGAAAGCTGAGAAGCCACAAATTTTTTTATTAAAGTTGACAATTTTGATCCATCAGGCCTACATCGTTGAATCATTAAAATGACATACTGTCCATATCTACGTATAAATAATGTTGACATCATTTCAGATTTACATTGGCTACACTCCATGTTGTGATCCGCTGCATTTACTAGCTTATTAAAGGAGACTGATTTACTGTCTGGCAAAGTTAAATATATAAATCTTTCTGAGTCTACACTAGTAGTACTTGATACCCTACAATTCTCGCAGTCATGCTGCCATTGATAAGAAAGCCCAAACAGGTGATCTACATCTACACCCTCATCTTGCAATACATCAAGCATATACATTAAAAACTCCTGACAATCTTGCTGATTATTTTCAGAGAAATCTGTTTGCCCTGAACATTCATCTAACAGATAACGAACTTCAGACACACTTTCTACTTTTGTTCGATCACTGCTACATTTCTCGAAAACAGAATTCAATAAACAGCATAAAATTTGTTCTGAATTCAACAGAATCTGTTCTTTTAAACTCTCTAGTGAAAAGAGAACATTAACCACTACATTTGCATAGCAGTTGACACCAGAACTGTTTTCAAATTGAAAACCGACAACATCTTCAACAGAATCCACTTTGTTTCTGCTAACAATTTTCGGTTCATTGACTTTTAGTCTTTTTGCAACAACCTCCCTACTATTATTCTTAACCTATTGTATTCCTTAACACAATCTAGATCCGCACAAATGTTTGTGACATCACAGTCAATCAAGTACAATCCTGATAAAGTTCTAACTCGTGACAATGCCACATATGCCATACCCTCCTTGAACACAGAACTGCCAATATTCACCAATGCACTGTCTACACTTGAACCTTGCGATTTATGAATTGTTACCGCATATGCCAAGCAAACAGGAAACTGTTTACGGCGAACATATAAGTCTTTAACAAGCAAAAACCTAGCATAACAACGACCAATTAGCTGTACTTCCTCAATGCCATCAAATTTAATTTTTAAAAATTCTATTCCATCTCTATTTCTGTACTTCTCAAAATCAACAACATTACCCATTGATCCATTTACCAGACCTCTTTCAACATGTAAATTTCTTCTCAAAATGATTCGGCAATTTAAACACACATTCAAAGTCTTTTCAAAACCCGCTGTTTTAGATATAGTCTTCTCTAATGAATCCAATTTTGATTTCAAATTTTCTGACAAAATAATTGTTGATCCCATGTGCTCTATTTTGTCAATAGCTTCAAGTTTCACAATCTCTTGCTTTTCTAAATTCAACATTTTGTTGTTGAAGATGGCACATTCTGCAAGAGTTGGCATCAAACATATTCCGGATTTCTTCTCAGTAATTTTCTGAAAAATATTCTCAGCCACAATCTCTTGTTCGGGATATAAATTTGAAAGTAATCGTGCATTCAAAGCTTCTTTTCCATGCTCGGTCACTTTTCCAATTCTAATATCTTGTAGAATATTCTTGTAATCTTCATCTTTTGCCTGACGCATATTTTCATGCAGTTCAGCATAATTGAAGTTTAACCATATATTGACGTTGCCAATGCTCCCTAGGCACTTCCTGGTATCTTCATGCGTGAGTATTTTGAACACAGGTTCTCCTTTTACTGGTGTCAGCTGCAGAAGATCTCCGAAAACAATGATGTGTTTGCCACCAAATAACACATCATATTCAGTTTTAAGTACTTCTTGCATTCTCAAATGCACAAAGGCAAGCATGACATTGGAAACCATGCTTACTTCGTCAATGATAAGTAGTTTCATTTTCCTCAAGACTCTTGAAACTTCACAGCAAGCATCCCCAGATAACTTGTGATATTGTAATTTGTTGTCATGCTCCACCGGCAGCATCAGTAGACGATGCAAAGTAATAC
Organism: Lissotriton vulgaris; assembly: GCF_964263255.1. Lineage (NCBI taxonomy): Eukaryota > Metazoa > Chordata > Amphibia > Caudata > Salamandridae > Lissotriton > Lissotriton vulgaris. The sequence continues at coordinate 50,859 of NW_028252019.1, read as the reverse complement.
CTTTAATGTTATGTGCTGCAAGTCCAGTAGGAGCGGTGACAACACAAGACAGCGATGACTCAGTCCTTTCCTGCAGATAGCATGAAATTGCTTTAATGAGGAAACTTTTTCCAGTTCCCGCTTCTCCACTCACATACAGTAGGACAGGCTTCAACGATGTACATGAGCACTCTTTCTTCTCATGACTTAATCCATGCTCAATTTGCTTGGTAACTTCATCATATATTTTCCTCTGCTCAACGTTGAGTTGTTTTTCCAAGTCTTCTAAGTTAACTGAATCCTCCTGAGCATGTGCCATGGCTCTTTCCACTTCATTCATAGCAGTGGCAGCTTCATTTTCGATAATAGGTCCTCCAAGTGGATCTTGACTCAATGAAACAGAACTCTGACTGTCCTGAGAACTGTCTCTGGCAATCTCGGCTGCAATCGTTGCTTCCTGCTCAATTTCCAAAGTTAGCATTTCTTGATATTTGGGAAAAGCAGGACATTCTATGGTATCCTTAGCAGCAGTGAAAGAGTCTTCGTAACAGAGGAAATCTCCAAGCAGTTCCTCTTCTGCACGCCGAGGCTTGAAAAGTTGCAAAAGTGCTAAATAGAAAAACTCCTTTTTTTCTGAAGATTCGCCACTCAATTTTCGATGGTTTACTAATTGGCATTTTCTTTGCTTGACCAGGCATCCCTCACATCCAATTACAGCATACACTCCTTTCTCAATATCTTCTTTGATGTTCCTCTTGAATATATAATTTTGGAGAACCTCATATAGACAAACATTCTCAAGGTGACTGCTTCGATTTGGATAATATGTATCCAACATGTTGGTCTTCAAAATGTCGGTACTGTTTGGTTCCTTTTCTGCCAAATATTCAATTTCCCGGACAGGTTTTAGAACCCGATTTCGCGTTGCAGCAAGACCAAGACTCGCCCAAACGATACTCCTGGATTTGGCATAGAGACTTGCTGAAGACAATCGATCTGAACATTCGTAAGCTCCGATTTCTCGATGCGACAACATCTTCAGACTGAAACTGTACAACTTCTTGCTGAGGCTCTTTTCATGGGAAATGTCCTCCCACATATCCTTCAGTTCTGTCTTTTCTTTTTTGGTGATGTAAGATGTCACATTCCGAGCCACAGCCATACAGTTGTCACCCACAAACTGTATATCCATGTTAGCATTCCACATGGACAAAATCACTGGGTTGTAGTCGTTGATGTACTTGGACTCTTCGTTCCTTTTCAAATGGTATGTATTTTTGGGTGATTTCCTCGTCACATTATGTCGCAGTGAAGACATCAAACTGTTCACTTTTCCTTTAGAAATCACCGGTAGTGGAAAGTTGAAACGACATTTGGTGTAGAACTTGTCCTTGTTTCTGAATTTACGACGACAGTACTTTCCGCAACGATGGCTTTGGAAACGTAGAACTTGTTCTCTTAGGCTTTTCTTCTCCGTTGCGTTTGGAACAGCACACGTAGAATACTGTTCTATGAAATTCATCACTAAGTCATCCGGATCTGTTCCAAATTTAGGTGCATCCTTGATCCACAACAACATATGTATATGAGGAGCACCTCTTGCTTGGTACTCCTTTCTCCAGAAGAAATCCAACACCTCTCCAAGAGGTGGATTCTTCTTATTTGTGATGAAAGACATCATAGCTTCAAATCTATGATTGAAGTACCTGCATACATTCACAGGATCCAAAGAACACAGTTCTCCAGGTGTCTTGAATTCAATATTTTCAATATTTCCATTTGCCTCTCGTAGAAATTCAAGTAAGTCTTCCCAGCCATACTCGGCACATCTCAGAGTGAGGAACCATGTCGGAGTTCCTAAGTTCCTCAGCATACATTTTAAATCACCATGACGACGGTACCAGTACTCATTAGTACCACGCTGACACGCCATGAGATTAATTAAGTGAGAATCCAAAATACTGTCTTGGACATTGACTTTATGCATAAAGTCCCTTGCCGAGATATTTCGCATCTGTATACCACTTTTTAAGATGTGGTTCACTGCATATGACAGTCCAGACAGATCGCTTTCAAACAGGAGATGAAACAAATAGGGAATGCATTGACGAAACCTAGGATCGTCTGCATACAATCGTAAAGTCCGGTATTCAGACGCAGGAATTTGATGAGGTCGCTCATCATATCTTCCTCCTCGACCTGTGGGAAATAGCTGTGGGAAACACCGAGCTTCCAAACTTTCCTCCCAAACACTAATGGGACTCCCTTTAGCTTGTTTCATTTGAAACAACTCAATAGCATTCCCCATGACTTCCTTGGAATGCAAAGGATGAACACTATAATGTTCATATATTTCTTCACTTTTAGAGGCTTCTACTTTCTCAATTTGGCCAGCACACAAATCGCTATCCTCTTCATCACTTACTTCCTCTTCTGCAACATATACATTCTTATAGTACTTATTATTTGTCTTCAAATAGACTGTTGCCTTTTTGACTTTCCTAACATCCACTAAATCTTGCCATATTTTCTTATTCTTTGTCGGAACCCCATTAACTAAGATAACCAGAGGTTCCTCTTCCACTTTTTCTATTCCAATTGTGTTAATGTTTTTGTTCAATCTAGAGGCAAATAAACAACTCTTCCCTTTAATCCTCTCTGTAAATCTGCTGGAGGCAACTTCCCTGTCTTTGGCTCCATTCTTACAATAGCCTGAAAGGGATGGATACTTTGAATCAAAATACATTATAAGTATTTAAATCCTTCAATTCAGAAGGAATCTCAACCAATTCCAGATTATTATGAACTGCCCTAGCAGGAATCTGGTTTTGGTTTAATTTATTACAACAATAAGTACACACACGTTGATCCGATCCTAAATCAAAATAATTTTCTACCATCAAGTATGTGGCAAAATCCTTCCATTCACTATTATTTTCCCTTTCACTTTTTGTATATAAATCCACTACCTTAGTCTGATTCTTATAATAAGTGCGTCGACAACATACACAAGTGAAATTAGGCCTCTCACTTGATTTCATCTGAAAAGTGGCAATTTCCTTCTGAAAATTATCTGTACTGGAAACCTGTACATTATCTTCAACATTACCCTCTACTTCAGGGTCAATTTGAACATTCTCATCTTTACTACTAAAGTAACAAAACTCAATTTCTTCACAAATATTCTTCACATCTATTTCAGAACCATGCAAAAGAGCAGCACATAATTGTTTAAGCATAATTGCTGGACTCTTAGCATAATACAACATTCTCACTAATTTTCTCACTTTATTATGATGCACTGCTAGCATCCTGAAATGATGAAAAACACTCTGGCATACTCTCCTGGAAAGACAAGCCAGTGAATGACCACGCAAACCTGTCATTTGTCTCACTCTGCAAGGATCTAAATCTTGCAACAACTTCATTTTCTGCTTCAAACTTTTCTTATTAAATGTCCGTATAAAATCACAAAGCAAATTGATGGAAACCTGTCGCACACTGCAAATAGAACTACACTTCCAAATGTACACAGGACCCTTAGGACGTCTTCCTAAAACCTCATCACTTAGCACCTCTTCTGTCTCTGTTGTCACAAGTTTTTCTTTTTCAACTGGACAACCATCCTTCACTTCATAAGCTCGACCACTGGTGTCAACTGCAAACATCAAATCATTATCCTGAAAATAACTCTCCTCATTAAAAAATGCCTCGGAACTTGAACTATGCATCCATTCTCCGGGAAAAACTTCACAAAAGTTACTACGATTTACTACTCTCTTCCATCTACTGTTTGTTTTGAAATCAGAAATTACCTTGCTTAGTTTCCTAATTCTATTGATTACCAAAATAAACAACTTTCGCTTAATTTCAAAAGCATGATCAATAATTTTCTCTACATTTTTCTTCTTCTTATAAAATGCCGCTTTCTGTTGGCCTTTTTTAATATTTCTTAATAAATTAACTATTATCCTGTTACGGAACATTCGTTTTCGAATGTCCCTAAACTGTTGTTTCCTTCTACTATCATGCACAGAGTTATCTCTTCCTCTACCAATAACATTTTCGATGGGTCTTTCCTTTCCATTTAAATTACTCTTCTTTTTCTGAACTGAAACATTTTGGCGAAAAATACTTTTTTTACTAAAAATATTTTTTAAGAATGATTTTGTGCTCTTACCCGGAGCTTTCTTGGTGTTTTGATAAGTATTTGGGGAAGAGGACTGCTGCAATAAAACATCATCCTGCTGTCTTTGACGTTTTCTAGCCTTTCTAATTCTATTTTTCGTAGGCATTTTTCAAATTTAAAAAAGATCTGCAGTTGAATCTGTGAAAAAATATAATAAAAAATGTTATTAACCACTATTACCAAACAGTAAATGAATAACAGTCATCAAAAACTTAACGCCCTACTTATTATTTAACATAGAAAATCTTTTGCACCAGCACTGCATCACAAGGACATTTTCAGTCATTTCCTCTTGAATGCAGGTATACAATTGATTTATGTGCTGTGTTTAAAAACGATTTTTTTAAATCAATTACATTTCTGGATATGTACTGCTAGAGCTTTATAGGTTGCTTTGGGTCATATTTATAAGGCATATGAGTGTCTATAATGTTATTTTTCCTTTTTAAATGGAAAGCGTTCTTCATGGTGCAAGTTTCTTATAAATACGCTCCCACCTGCGAAACGGAACTTTGCGATGCGAAGCTGATTGCCTCCCCGGTGTCTGTCAACATTCTAAACAGACCGGATCGGCCGCCATCTTATCTCTCGGTAGGATGGAGAGAGAAGAAGAGGTGAAAAACGAAGGGGGAATTTAATGAAAGGGGGCAAGGTATACCCCTCTTGACCCCCTAGGAATGCTGTTGGGGTTTTTAAAGGGTCCCGTGGGGAAAATAAAAAAAATATATTTTTCACGGTAGAAGCGCTTTCCGAACACCGAACTGGGCCGCAAACTGCTGGCGAAACGGGAATAGGTATAAGGGGGTGCGAGAGACCATTTTGTGCTTCGTTTTAATTAAATTACTAAGTATAAGGGGGTGCGGGAGACGTATCCTAATCCCTTATATTTTCTGAGGGTGGCTGAGAAGGCTCATATATGTTGATACATGTGTTCCAGCGGCTGTGCGTGAGCTTTTTTTTTTTCTTTGCTGCGTCACGTCTGTTAACGTTCGATTCGAAGGAAATCAGGAAGTGTTGACAACCAATTTGTCAGTGCGATAAAATATTTCGTTATTAATGAATCCTTATTGATAAACATTGTCTGCGCCATCTTGTCTTTTTTACAATGCCACAATTTTGTCGTGCACGGTAGCCATTTTAGATGCCAGGCCGGACCCAGGCTATCACCTAGCCCTAGCTGTAGAGAATCCACACATACCAACCCTCCCGATTCAGGTGTCAGACTACTGATTTCAGTGCTACTCTCCCGCCTCCCCATTCCTGCAACCAAAAACGCGGGGGTATATTACCAACCACTAGCGATAACTTCTTTAGAGACAAAAATTATCGCCGCACATCGGCGATTTTTATCGCAGATAAACCTTGCTATTAGCAAGGTTTATCGCAAATGCGATAAAAAACGGCCGCAATGCATGAATATCGCTGAAAAGTCAGCAATATTCATGCATTATCCAGCAAATGCTCTTAGCCATGTTATCCACCTCTCATTGGATAACATGGCTAAGAACTGCTCGCAAATGCGATAAGAAGCGGCCGCAATGCATCAATATTGCTGAAAAGTCAGCGATATTCATGCATTATCCAGCATATGCTTTTAGCCATGTTATCCACCTCCCATTGGATAACATGGCTAAGAACTGCTCATGGCCCCATGAGGAACGCTTTCCATTTAAAAAGGAAAAAATAACATTATAGAAAATAATTGTTTTTAAACACAACATATAAATCAATTGTATACCTGCATTCAAGAGGAAATGACTGAAAATATCCTTGAGACACATGAAAGCGTTTTCTGGAATGCCCTAGCACCATTTTTTCGACATTATTAACATGGCTATGTGTACTCCCATAATCAAAATCTAAATTTGCCAAGCGCAGGTGGGAGCGTATTTAAAAGACACTTGCCCCATGAGGAATGCTTTCCATTTAAAAAGGAAAAATAACATCAAAGACACTCAAATGCCTTATAAATATGACCCAAAACAACCTATGAAGCTCTAGCAGTACATATGCAGAAATGTAATTCATTTCAAAAATTATTTTTTATAAACAACATATCTGTTTCAGCTTACATAAGAGACCATGGAATGGGCTTCATATACAACAATAACTTGTATAACTGCATGCCAGAATGCTACACCGAATATGCAATTACAATTTCTCAAAGTAACAAAATCTATTTCTATATCACTACAGACAAAGCCACAGTTTAAAAACACAGCTTTCTTCATCATTTTCTCCTTAATTCATACTATTCTCTATCTAAAATAAATAAATCTTTTCTCACCTTAGCAAATACTTTTTGAGTTTTGAAAACAGTCTCAGAAATACACCAAATTGTCTTCAGCAGAAGAAAAAGGATGCACTCCAGAGTCTGCAGCTATTGAAAGCACAGAAATACAGATATTCATTTCACATATCTCTCATATTAGCCAATCATAACTCTTCCCTCACTTTTTTCAAATCAAAACCCTTCCCCCCTCTGCCCTCTCTGCCTTTTTTCCATAGCAACGACCTCCTGGAAGACCTCTCATGTTTGCAAATTCACACAACAATGTTTCAATTGAACTCTGAACTCTCAGTGCACCTGCGTATCCAGTGCAATCTTTCATTAAAAGTTTCTTCCTTGACCATTCAAATTACATCTTTCAAAGAACACATCCATGCACCCTAACTTTCTGTTTTCAGAAATGGAAATACACCAATCACTGCTAATGAATCATTAGCATTGGAACTCCACAGTTTTTTTTCTTTACAAACTCCTACTGTTTCAACTGCCCTTTCATTACCACACTTCATCTGACTGCAGCACAACCTTCTCCCACCATGTTTAACGTCTGGATTGTTGGACATAGTTACATCCACTGGGCTCAAAGGTATGCTGAGAGCAGAAATTTACCCAACCTCAATTTACAAGATGTGGAAATTAAGTGGTTGGGCCAAAGAGGATTAAAATGTCACCAATTGATACCATTGGTGAAAACCTTTATGCATTTGCCAAAACCTGACCTGTTAATAGTGCACTGTGGAGGTAATGATTTGGGCACTTTGACAGGGGTAGGTCTGGAAATGCTTTTAAAGGACACCTTTGAGCAATTAATGGCACTTTTTCCTCAAACTGCCTTGGTATATTCCAATATATGCCAAAGACAGAAATGGAGGTGGTCCAACCAATTTTGTCCACAAATTGAGAAGTTGAGGAAGCATGTAAACAAATCTGTTTCAGCTTTCATGAGAGACCATGGAATGGGCTCCCTGTACAACAATAACTTGCGTTACTACATGCAAGATATCTACAGAGGAGATGGAGTTCACTTCTCAGATGAGGGCAACAGAATTTTCATTCTGAATTTAAGAATGTGCATTGGTATCTACTTATAAGTACCTAAATGTACCATAAACCCAAAAGCTCTTCTCAGAGCTACCCTTCATCTAATCACTCACAATTATTATTTTTTTCTAACTTTTTTCACTAATTTTCCACAAAATACGCTCCCCGGTTCGCTAACCGAAAGCTAACCTCGCGGAATTTTTTTAAAAAATGTTTTTTTTCCGCACATTTAAGCCTCCTCAGCCACCCTCAGAAAACCTAGGGGGTCAAGATAAGTCTACCGTGCCCCCTTCTACACATTCTGAACATTATTGGCCCTCCATCTTGTATCTTAATGCGACCGAAACACAAAATGGTGGACTCCTGTGACGCTTAAGGTTCGCTAACCGGGCCGCTTTCCAGAAAGCCGTCCTAAAAAAAGGTGGGAAAGTAATTAGCAGAAAAACGACTAGAGACACTCTCACCAAATATAGATTAGCTCATACTACATAACAATCCCTTTCATTCTCACAAATTTGATTGAAATTTCATTTAGCCATTTAGCCTGTAGACCTATCTAAATACCCTGAGGTAAATTACTTCATAAAACACATCTAAAATATTGGAATTGACAACCAATGAAAACTTTACTTTCATTTACAATTTTTATTACCTGACATTTGATTGGTTATATACCTGAATATATATAAAGGAATGGAAGGAAACACAGCCATTTTCACTGCTACTTCCTGAACTACATTTCAAGAGCCTTTTCACCTCCCTGTAAAGTTATTTGATAATTTGTAAGTGGCACTTTAAATTAATTTGTAAAAACGTTTATTGATAATTATTTACTGTCCCCCTGCTATAGTTATAGATACAGATAACCTCCTCTGTTACATTTATTGATTGACTTACACTTCTCTGCTATAATTATGAATTTACTTACTTTAACTTCACTGTTAAAAAAACAGAACTACATGTCTGAACTTAAACCCAACAGTGCCCTAACTCTTCTAATATAATCATTTTTTTATGCAATTTACAGCAAAAAAATGGAAGGGGAGCAAGAAAAAACTAATGTTTCCTTCGACATTACATCCGAAGACATTCTAACTGAAGAAAATGTGGATGAAGATTTTATGGATGAATCTTTTGATGAACAATTTATTCAAACCTTACAAGAGACAGAAACATCCATGTTTGACGAGATACCAGATGATATAATGCTGGAAGTTTTAATGAACTATGAAAATAATAAATAAATTTTTTTAAAATCAAAATAAATAAATAAATAAAAAAAACGAACAAAAACAACAAATAATTAACATACAGTATTAGAAAAGTCTATCATTCTTTTATCCTTAAAGTACGCTGCCCAGAACGCTTTCCGGTTCGCGAACTTGGCGCTTACCCCGCAAAAAAAAAAAATATATATTTTTTTTTTGGACCCTCCTAGGCCCTTTTAAAACCTCCACATAAAACTTAGGGGGTCAACGAGGATCTACTATGCCCCCTTATGGTAATTTCCCCCTTTGTTTTGGCCTCCTCTTGTCTCTCGATCCTACCGAGAGACAAGATGGCGGCCGCTCCGGACTGTTTAGAATGTTGACAGACACCGAAGAGCCAATCAGCTTCGCTTCGCAAAGTTCCGATACGCGAAAAGTTTGCTAACCGGATCGCTGCCCGGAGCGCTGTTACAGATATATATCTTGATTTAAATGTTAATTTCTCAATATCCACTGAAGCACATATATTGAGACCTAGCAAAGGCACATCGGGCTAACAGTCCCTACAATTTTTCCAAGTTTCGTGAAAATCCATTCAGCCGTTCGGGCTAAAAGTGAGTCCAACCGCCCATGGAAATTAACATGGGAAAAACGCGTTTTGGGACCCCCCTTTTTTCTCGGCCCCCCCTTGACGACCCCCCCCCCAAATTTCCAGGAGCTGCTCAGGAACAAAATGTGCCATTTTCCTGAAAATTTCAGCCAATTCCGTCCACAAACGCCAAAGTTATTAGGCATAGAATTTTCAAAAATCCCATAGGGAAAAAATCCTAACTATATATACCTACTGGCGACCGCCAGTAGGTAATATATATATATATATATATATATACATATATATATATATATATATATATATATATATATATATATATATATATATATATATATATACACTGAAAAAACAATAGGTTATAGGCCTTATATAGTTAGGAATTTGCATTTACAAAACCTTGAAAATTCACTGAAAAAACCATTGGTTATAGACCATATATAGTTAGGAATTAGCCTTTTCAAAACCTTATTTTACTCACACAAAACCATTGAATCCACTGCTGATGATGTCACATATTACATCATTCATGACATGGTTAGTGACATCACTGATGACATCACTGATGACATCTCAAATGACATCACTGATGACATCTCAAATGACATCACTGATGACATCTCAAATGACATCACTGATGACATCACTGATGACAACATCCAGTGACTGTATGTTTCTGTAAAGTTAAAATATGTCTTACATATTGAAGAATGAGTGGATGTATAAGTGTCTGGATGAAGGATTTAGTAGGTGCATGACTGACTGTATGAGTGAGTGATTAAATGTGTCTCACTGAGTGCATGGGTTAGTGACTAAACTGTTTTAATTTGTGCATCATTATATCTGTTGTTCTACAAACTGCTGCATATGTTGATCAGTAGCTATATGAGTAACTGTATGGGTTATTCATTGGTTGTCCAAGTATTTGTATGGGAAACTGAGTGTGTGTGTATGGGTGGCTGGCAGGTGTGTGACTCTGTACATAGATGTGTGAGTAGTTGATTCACTATATGTATGGGTTCAAAAGTGCATGTGGAAACAGCTGTATGGGCGGTTGACTGTGCATGAGTGTATTAGTGAGTGAATGGATATCTCAGTGTTACATGTCAAATTAAGTACATATGTAAAACACAGTACATGTGAGAGTTGACATATATAAATAACTGTGCATAAGAGCCAGTGAATGTGTGAGTGGCTGTATGGATCATTGTGAACATGTATCAGGGATTGTATAAGAGAGTAAAGTAAATATGTGTTAGTATATGTTTGAATAAGTAAGGTGTGTATAACTGTATCGTTGAGAAAATGGAGGTGTGATTGATTTTTTGCATGACTGACTAGGTGTGTGAGTAACTCCATGGATGAGTGACAGTCTGTGACTATCTGTTTACACTGATTGTATCTAAGGTTATATTAGAGTCTAAAGAGGTTTATGGTATTATCACATGAATGATATCATCAGTGATGTGATCAGTCATGTCAAATGAGATGTTATCAGTGATTTTATCAGTGATGTCATTTGAGATGTCATCAGTGATGTCATTTGAGATGTCATCAGTGATGTCATTTGAGATGTCATCAGTGATGTCATCAGTGATGTCACTAACCATGTCATGAATGATGTAATATGTGAAATCATCAGCAGTGGATTGCGGGTGCGCGATATATAGTTAGTGGAACTAACTATATATGAAATTTCAATGGTTTTGTGTGAGTAAAATAAGGTTTTGAAAAGGCTAATTCCTAACTATATATGGTCTATAACCAATGGTTTTTTCACTGAATTTTCAAGGTTTTGTAAATGCAAATTCCTAACTATATATGGCCTATAACCTATGGTTTTTTCAGTGAATTTCATTGGTTTTTTAATAGCAAATATCAAAAGCTGTAAAATGTCAAGTACGTGATAGGTAAAAACTTTTTCGTGTTTATGCACGCTGATGTGCTTTGAACGCTGCCCCCCTCCCCTCTTTTCTCTTAGTAGTACTCTCTCTTTGCAGATAGTGAAGAGTAGTTAACGCAGGCCTTTACCCCCGTTGTAATCCGTCGTGCCTGCTTGTCTCTCCATTTGATTGATTGTTATCCAAGCATTTACTGTTTTACAATTGATTCTCTTTGGTTCATTCTCTATTTACAAACAAGCACAAATCGCAATACTCTGTTTAGTCTTTGCAGATCGTGAAAAATCGTGTAAAAAAATAAAAGTAATCGAGCAAAATCAGTAGGCCACTAATTGGATCTCTTTTTGACCTCGCTAAAATAGAAACATTAGGAACAACCCTTCATGAGAAATACGAAAATAGTGAGATGAACTGAGCGCCACACCATGAGGGCTGCAAGACAGCTCGGCTCCGTCACCCACCCCGCCCAAAATAACGACAAACCCTATGCAAATATTAAAAATATAGACAACACACTAGCAAAGTAACAGGGTAAAACATTTTATTAAATAACTATTTACATTACGTTGGTTTATAAGATGATGTCAGTAGTGGACCGATGTGTGAATAGGTCGGAAGCAGCACAAGGCGCCAAGATCCAGATGGCAAGTCCTGGATGTTGGGTGCCATAGTTCAGAGTTCTGAGTTTGAGCCTTTTTCAATGCCTGTGCTTTGTTGTTTCCCCTCCATCAAAAACAAAAAAATATATAAAACTGTGCAAAAATACAAAAAAATCAAAAAATGTTTACAAAAGCAGTGCTTGTAAGACTGTCTGAAGCTTATTTCCACCTATTGCAGCTTCACTATTCTCAAAGTAAGTGAGGGTCGTTTGTGGACCTGACTGCATTTGAAAACAATGTTATATGATACCTCCTTAAACCGCTTGACGGAGGCCCCCGAGGGGCGGTGTGATGGCACGGACTCGGAGAAGACGCTTGGCTCCGACCCCCTCCCCAAGTCTTATAGCACTGGTGTAGCCTGAGATCGCCCCCGACATAGGCGGCCGGCTCCCGGGGTCCGGCGGAACTTTTTGCCTTTTGATGACTCTTCTATTCTGGACTTTGTCCCACAATCCGTTTGACCTGAAGACACGCTGTAGTGGGGCACCCCTTTACCGTTTTAGTTGCCATTCCGCCCGCTTTTGCTACACTGTGCCTCTTCCGCCATTCAGCTGTTTACCGCCCGCTCTTGCGACTACAGCGTCTCGCTCACCATGTAGTTAAGTTGCTCCCGCTCTTGCGGTGCAGCGATAGGCGGCTGCCACAGGACTCTCAAAATGGCGGCCGGCTCTTCGGTTTTGGGCCTGGTCCACTAAAATGGCCCTGGGACACCTTGGAACTCGGACGCTTCCCTGATAGGGCTTGGGTCCCATTCTCGAAAGCGTCCCCTCAGCCGTGAAGATTCTACAAAAGTCTTGGGGGCCCCCGACTCCCGCAGGCTTCTGGTGGGGAGCGGCTGCCATGTCTGCTCGTGGAATGGCCACGACGGAGCTACGAGATGGTAGTGCTCTCATGCTGATGCCAGCTTTAGTCTGAAACATCCAGAAACACTGTAGACTACCAATTCGATCAGTTCCGGTAGCGCCCCAACATGACCCGGTAAAGAAGAACTTGCCCTCCCCTCTTTGACTGATGGTTCTTGTTGCCTGTCCCCTCTGTTGTCATTTAACAGAACTTTTTGGACTGCTGAAAGGGGTTGTGTTCCGAACGCTGGTTGGTGGAGACATTTTGACTATATTCTTGACCTACGTTGTCGCGTAATGCGTTATATGACACGCCGCGTTAGCGCACCCGGAAGTGATCCGGGGCGCGGCGCGCAGCGCGTAACGTAAGCATAACAGGTCATGTGACTTGTTAATAAAACTTTTCATTGGTTCATTTTACTTTTGTTATTTTAATGATGAAAAGCTTGGTCATATGACCTAAAAATTACGCTTTTTATTGTTTTCGAACATTATTTTTTTTTAAACATATATGTTATAATATTCCAGGCTAATGTACTTTCCCGGAAAATTTACAACTGTCCTGCAAGTAAAATATATTCCTTTTTCGAGAAAAAGGGCGTTTCTTCATTCCATGACGGAGCCGTTGAGTAAAAGAGACTCGGCCTGCTGTCTTAGTCGCCGATACGCCTGATTATCAGATTCTTATTGATCACTTTATGTTGCAGGAGTGGAAAACACAACTGCCCTTGACCATTTATCTTTACTGCGTTCCTACATATTATACCTTTTATCCGTCATGTAATTGGACTGCTTTATTTCACTTGCCTTTTACTGATTCGAAAACAGTGACTAAAAGTAAAAACTTTACCAATGTAAATACTACTACCGTGTTTTGTTTTAAAAACCTTTATTGTGAAAATGTCAGTATACAAATACGGGCCTATAACCACGTGGGCTGGCCACGGAGCAAACTGAAATCGTATATGATGAGGAGACATTTACATTATAGAGGAACGTAACGAGCGAGCCATTAGGTTGCAAGAACTAAGATGTCTAACAGTTGCGGAATCGCTGGACGTACATTTTGTAATTAAAATACGACAGGGCCACTTACAAAAAAGTTATCTAGATATACATTTGCGTGCAAGTACCATGGGTGACGTTAATTCGAACTTTCAATAGTACAGTAATAAATAACACATCAGAACTTAATATCAATAGGGATGTAGAAATATTCAATCAATTCTAGTCCCCGCCCGCCATGAGCATCAAAACTGCATTCATATCTCGTGATATCAAGGTTGTTCAACCAGTACACAACAAGGAGTTACGAGTCCCATTTATACCGGCGCCATTTTGGGCGAGGCCGGGCAGGTCCAAGATATAGTCAAAATGTCTCCACCAACAATCGGCCAGACCAGAACCCCTTTCGGCCCTTTATGCTACAAGATGGTGTCTTCCATTCAGAAAATATTGTTGGCAGCATTTTGAAAGGAAAGATAAACAGCCGTTTTCCTAGTGAGTCTCACATTGTTACATTTAGGAAGAATGTTGAAGAGTAATATGTGGAAAATCTGAAGCCATTTTTCTACAAACTCTCAATCAGCCTTGGATGGAAAAAAAAATCCTGAAGAATGTACAAACTGAAAACCAATTTTAGTCTGTATAGCATCAACAGCAACGCTTGAGTCAGCTTTGTGTCAAGCCGCCATTTTCATTCAATTAATAGCGTCCCCCTGCACACATTCAGGAACCTGGTCGTGTCTTCAGGTGAAACGGATTGTGGGACAAGAAGCAGAAAGGAAAAGGAAAAAAGTTCCGCCGGACCTCGGGAGCCGGCCGCCTATGTCATGGGCGATCTTTGGCCACACCAGGGCAATAGTGAAGCTGCAGCAGGAGCAAAAGAGCTTCAGACAGTCTTACAAGCACTGCTTTTCTAAACATTTTTTTGTATTTTTCCACAGTTTTATATTTTTTTTTTGTTTTTGATGGAGGGGAAACAACAAAAAACAGGCATTGAAAAAAGCTCAACAGTGCAGGGCGCCTTGTGCTGGTTCCGACCTATTCACACATCGGTCCACTACTGACATCACCTCATAAGCCAACGGGGCACCCCACACTGACTTTCGGCGCAGCATTGTAGGATGGCCACACCAGTGCGGCAACTTGCTGGACACCACCTCGGTGCCATCCGGATCTCGGCGCGTTCCAGTCACTGTACCGCAAAAGTGACCGGAACTCAGCTGGACACGCCGTCTTTTGGCGCAGCATTGTAGGATGGCCACACCAGTGCGGCAATTTGCTGGACACCACCTCGGGCAATAGTGAAGCTGCAGCAGGTGCAAATAAGCTTCAGACAGTCTTACAAGCACTGCTCAGAACTCTCAACTATGGCACTCAACATCCAGGACTTGCCATCCGGATCTTGGCGCCTTGTGCTGGTTCCGACCTATTCACACATCGGTCCACTACTGACATCACCTCATAAGCCAACGGGGCACCCCACGCCGACTTTCGGCGCAGCATTGTAGGATGGCCACACCAGTGCAGCAACTTGCTGGACACCACCTCGGTGCCATCCGGATCTCGGCGCGTTCGAGTCACTGTACCGCAAGAGTGACGGGAACTCAGCTGGTCACGCCGTCTTTCGGCGCAGCATTGTAGGATGGCCACACCAGTGCGGCAACTTGCTGGACACCACCTCGGTGCCATCCGGATCTCGGCGTGTTCAAGTCACTGTACCGCAAGAGTGACCGGAACTCAGCTGGACACGCCGTCTTTCGGCGCAGCATTGTAGGATGGCCACACCAGTGCGGCAATTTGCTGGACATCACCTCGGTGCCATCCGGATCTCGGCGCGTTGTGCTGCCTTCGGCCTATTCGCACATCGGTCCGCTACTGACGCCGCCTCACGTGCCAACGGATTTTCTACGCTTTTTGTAGCCCTATGCCGCATAACAGGTCATGTGACTTGTTTATAAAACTTTTCATTGGTTCATTTTACTTTTGGTTTCCTAAAGATGGAAGGCTTGGTCATATGACCTAAAAATAACACTTTTCATTGGTTTAGAACATTTTTTTTTCCCAAACGATGAAAGCCCCACCTTGTTTCTGGATGATTCAGACTGAAGCTGGCGTCAGCATGAGAGCACCACCATCTCGTGGCTCCGTCGTGGTCATTCCGCGAGCAATCATGGCAGCCGCTCCCCACCGGAAGCCTGCAGGAGTCGAGGGCCCCAAAGACTTTTGTAGAATCTTCACGGCTGAGGGGAAGCTTTCGAGAACGGAGCCCAAGCCCTAGCAGGCAAGCGTCCGAGTTCCAAGGTGTCACTGGGCCATTTTAGTGGACCAGGCCCAAAACCGAAGAGCCGTCCGCCATTTTAAGAGTCATGTGGCAGCCGCCTATCGCTGCACTGCAAGAGTGGGAGCAACTCAACAACATGGTGAGCGAGACGCTGTAGCCGCAAGAGCGGGCGCAACTCAGCTGGATGGCTGCCACCTGGGGAGGCCCGTTCACGCCGCCTCCCCCACGCCCCCCCCCCCCGGACCGCCCCACGCCAATTTTCGGAGCAGCATTGTAGGATAACAAAACCAGTGCAGCAGTTTACTGGACATCACCTGGGTGCCATCAACATCTCAGCGCGTTCTGCTGCCTTGGGACTATTCGCACAACAGACCGCTACTGACGAGGCCTCCCTCCGCAACACCCTGGACGCTCCACGCTGTTTTTCTTTGCTGCATTGTAGGATCCCAAAAACCAGTGCGGCACCCAGGTGATATCACCTGGGTGCCGTCCAGAACTCAGCACGTTGTGCTGCCTTGGGACTATTCGCACAAAAGACAGCTTCTGATCATTGTTGCTTTTTTTTGTGAAAAATGTTTAAATGTTTTTACAGTTTTTGTTCCGTTCGTTATATTTAAAAGTTAATAAAGTTTTATAATCCTACTTTGTTGGAGTGTTATATATTTTTTTTTAAATGGGTGAATGGGGCCTTGAATCGGGTTATTGTCATGTGTGGGCTTTACTGCTACAGGATCGGACATTTCAAACTCAAATGCACGTTCTTTTTCTTACCTTTCCGAAGCATGGAGCGCAATAGCAGGCAGAGAAAGGGTGATGCAACTGTTGAACACTGCCTGGCCTGGAAGTTGCTGGCAGTGCCCCCCCCCCGCCCGCTCCTGAAAGAGGACACACACACACCGCCGCCCCGAGTACTTCACAGATCTTTAAAAGACCATGCGCTTGTTCATGAGGCTTAAATGGTTTATCACCCCTTCTAGAACCCCTGCATCGACCCTCTGATGTTTCCTGGAAAAATTACCACGTAACACAATACCAAGCCCTGTCAGCTGAAACCCCCGAGTAATCGTGGGGCATATTATCAAGGGGGTTTATCTCCGCTTTTTTGGCTTTAAAAGCCAAGAAAGCGGAGATAAAATTATCTCCCTATTACCAAGCTGTCGCTAACACCAGTTAGTGACAGCTAAAAGGAGATAGCGACCATCTTGGGCCCCGCTTTGCATGTCAGTGATATTTATTACTAATGACATGCAAAGTGGGCGTGCCAAGATGTTAGCGACTGGAAACAGTCCCTAACATCGCTATCTCCTATTACCAACTTTTGGAGATATTCGCGCTAAGCGCGAATATCTCCAAAAGCTAACATCTGACCTGAGCAGTTCTTAGCCATGTTATCCAATGGGAGGTGGATAACATGGCTAAGAGCATTTGCTCGATAATGCATGAATATCGCTGACTTTTCTGCGATATTCATGCATTGCGGCCATTTTTTATCGCATTTGCGATAAACCTTGCTAATAGCAAGGTTTATCTGCGATAAAAATAGCCGATGTGCGGCAATAATTTTTGTCTCTAAACAAGTTAGAGACAAAAATTATCGCTAGTTGTTGGTAATATGCCCCCGTGTTTTTGCTTGCAGAAATCGAGAGGCGGGAGACTAGCACTGAAATCAGTAGTCTCACGTCTGAATCGGGAGGGTTGGCATGTCTGGATTCTCTACAGCTGGGGCCATAAACTACATCCGCAGGGCTAGGTGATAGCCTGGGACCGGCCTGGCATCTAAAATGGCTGCCGTGCACGACAAAATTGTGGCATTGGAAAAAAGGCAAGATGGCGCAGACAATGTTTATCAATAAGGATTCATTTATAACAAAATATTTTATCGCACTGACAAATTGGCGGTCAACACTTCCTGATTTCCATCGAAACGAACGTTAACAGACGTCACGCAGCAAAAAAAAAAAAAGCTTACGCACAGCCGCTGGAAGAGATGTATCAACATATATGAGCCTCCTCAGCCACCCTCAGAAAACATAGGGGATTAGGATACGTCTCCCTCACCCCCTTATACCTAGTAATTTAATTAAAACGAAGCACAAAATGGCGAATTCCCGTATCGCTACCAGTTTGCGGCCCAGTTCGCGGCCCGTGAAGCGCTTCTACCGTGAAAAATATATATTTTTTTATTTTCCCCACAGGACCCTTTAATAACCCCAACAACATTCCTAGGGGGTCAAGAGGGGTATACCTTGCCCCTTTCATTAAATTCCCCCTTCGTTTTTCACCTCTTCTTCTCTCTCGATCCTACCGAGAGATAAGATGGCGGCCGCTCCGGACTGTTTAGAATGTTGACAGACACCGGGGAGCCAATCAGCTTCGCATCGCAAAGTTCCGTTTCGCGAAAAGTAAGCAGACCGGAGCGCAGCCCGGAGCGCTGTTACAGATATATATCTTGTTTTGAACGTTAATTTCTCAAAATCCACTGGAGCACATATATTGAGACCTAGCAAAGGCACATCGGGCTAACAGTCCCTACAATTTTGCCAAGTTTCGTGCAAATCCATTCAGCCGTTCGAGCTAAAAGTGAGGCCAAAGGCCCTATGAAAATTAACATGGGAAAAACGTGTTTTGGGACCCCCCTTTTTTCTCGGCCCCCCCCTGACGAAACCCCCCCAAATTTTCAGGGGCTGCTCAGAAACAAAACGTGCCATTTTCCTGAAAATTTCAGCTGATTCCGTCCACAAACGCCAAAGTTATTAGACATAGAATTTTCAAAAGTTCCATAGACAAATAATCCTAACTATATATACCATATATATATATATTCACTGAAAAAACCATAGGTTATAGACCATATATAGTTAGGAATTCGCATTTACAAAACCTTATTTTACTCACACAAAACCATTGAAATTCCATATATAGTTAGTTGCACTAACTATATATCGCGCACCCGCAATCCACTGCTGATGAAGTCACATATTACATCATTCATGACATGGTCAGTGACATCACTGATGACATCACTGATGACATCTCAAATGACATCACTGATGACATCTCAAATGACATCACTGATGACATCACTGATGACATCTCATTTGACATTACTGATCACATCACTGATGATATCATTCATGTGATAATACGATGAACCTCTTCAGACTCTAATATAACCTTAGATACAATCAGTGTAAACAGACACTCACAGACTGTCACTCATCCATGGAGTTACTCACACACCTAGTCAGTCATGCAAAGAATCAATCACACCTCCATTTCCTCAACTATACAGTTATACAAACTTTACTTATTCAAACATATACTAACACATATTTACTCTCTTATACAATCCCTGATACAAGTTCACAATGATCCATACAGCCACTCACACATTCACTGGCTCTTATGCACAGTTATTTATATATGTCATCTCTCACATGTACTGTGTTTTACATATGTACTTACTTTGGAGTAATAGGTGTACTTACTTTGGAGTACATAGGTGTGTGAGTAACTCCATGGAGTTACTCACACACCTAGTCAGTCCTGTAAAGAATCAATCACACTTTGATTTCTTCATCTATACAGTTAAACAATCCACTGCTGATGATGTCACATATTACATCATATTACATCATTCATGACATGGTCAGTGACATCACTGATGACATCACTGATGACATCTCAAATGACATCACTGATGACATCACTGATGACATCATCCAGTGTCTGTGTGTTTTTTGTAAAGTTTAAATATGTTTTACATATTGAAGAATGGGTGGATGTATAAGAGTATGGATGAAGGATTTGATTGTATAAGTGAGTAAGTATGTGTTATTATATCAGTGAAAATGTAAGCTGTTCTGTGTTTAACTGTATAGATGAAGAAATCAAAGTGTGATTGATTCTTTACAGGACTGACTAGGTGTGTGAGTAACTCCATGGATGAGTGGCAGTGTGTGAGTGTCTGCATAGGTGTATGAGTGCATATGATAGTGTTGTAATAATGAGTGACTGTATGTACGAGTGATTGTATGGCTGAATGAGTGAATGTGTGTGTAGACATAGGAATCAGTGAGTGTGTATGTAGTAACTGGTATTCGTGTGTCAATGGTTTAAAAAATGATACTCTGTATTTAACACTAGGTGTAACAGAGGTTATATTAGAGTGTAAGGAGGAGCATTGTATTATCACATGAAGTATATCATCAGTGGTGTGATCATTGATGTCAAATTAGATGTCATCAGTGATGTCATCAGTGATGTCATTTGAGATGTCATCAGTGATGTCACTGACCATGTCATGAATGATGTAATATGTGACATCATCAGCAGTGGATTGCGAATGCGCGAAATATATAGTTAGTTCAACTAACTATATAGGAGCAATTTCAGTGGTTTTTTATATGTTAATTCCTAACTATATAAGGCCTGAAACCTATGGTTTTATCAGTGAATTTTCAAGTTTTTTTAAATGCTAATTCCTAACTATATAAGGCCTAAAACCTATGGTTTTTTCAGTGAATATATATATATATATATATATATATATTACCTACTGGCGATAGCCAGTAGGTATATATAGTTAGGATTTTTTCCCTGTGGGATTTCTGAAAATTCTATGTCTAATAACTTTGGCGTTTTTGGACGGAATTGGCTGAAATTTTTAGGAAAATGGCACATTTTGTTTCTGAGCAGCTCCTGTATATTTGGGGGGGGTTCGTCAAGGGGGGGCCGAGAAAAAAGGGGGGTCCCAAAACGCGTTTTTCCCATGTTAATTTCCATAGGGCGGTTGGACTCACTTTTAGCCCGAACGGCTGAATGGATTTCCATGAAACTTGGCAAAATTGTAGGGACTGTTAGCCCGATGTGCCTTTGCTAGGTCTCAATATATGTGCTTCAGTGAATTTTGAGAAATTAACGTTTAAAACAAGATATATATCTGTAACAGCGCTCCGGGCTGCGCTCCGGTCCGCTTACTTTTCGCGTATCGGAACTTTGCGAAGCGAAGCTGATTGGCTCTCCGGTGTCTGTCAACATTCTAAACAGTCTGGCGCGGCCGCCATCTTGTCTCTCGGTAGGATCGAGAGACAAGAGGAGGCCAAAACAAAGGGGGAAATGAAGGAAAGGGGGCAAGGTAGACCCCTTCTGATCCCCTAGGATTGATGAGGGGATATTATAGAGTCACGCTGGGCCCAAAAAAAAAAAAAAGAAAAATTCCGATTTTTTCGCCGTAGAGACGCGTCTTCTTACGCGAACCGGGCAGCTAACCGGGAAGCTAACTGGCAGTGTAACGGGAGTCTGACGAGTAGCTGATTGGCTGTCAACATTGTGAACAGTCCGGAGCGGCCGCCATCTTGTCTCTCGGTAGGATCGAGAGACAAGAGGAGGCCAAAACAAAGGGGGAAATGAAGGAAAGGGGCAAGGTAGACCCCTTCTGACCCCCTAGGATTGATGAGGGGATATTATAGAGCCACGCTGGGCCCAAAAAAAAAAAAAAAAATTCCGTTTTTTTCGCCGTAGAGACGCGTCTTGGTACGCGAACCGGGCAGCTAACCGGGCAGCTAACCGGCAGTGTAACGGGAGTCTGAGGAGAAGCTGATTGGCTGTTATCATTGTAAACAGTCTGGAGTGGCCGCCATCTTGTCTCTCTGTGGGATCGAGAGACAAGAGGTGGAAAAAAAAAAAGGTGTAAATGAATGAAAGGGGTAAGGCAAACCCCTCCTGAACCCCTAGGATTGATGAGGGGGCTATTAAAGTTCCCTGGGGGGTGAAAAAAAAATTGTGATTTTTCGCGGTAAAGGTGCTTCCTGGTACGTTAACCGGGCAGCTAACCGGCAGCGTAACGGGAGTCCGACATATTGTGTTTTTTGAACGTTTATGATATGTGCACGTGTGGATTTTGTCTAATTAAGGTTAAAAAAAAATATATATATCTTTAAGCGTGTTCTGGCGCGCTTACGTTTTGGGTTTGGTTTGCGCTGCAGAGACGATACGTCACGGTTATGCGATGCATCATGAGGCGTCTCACGGGCTACGTGATATGTCACTTAATAAAGAATATATTTTACAGCTATAGATATTAGCTTTTAAAAAACCAATGAAATTCACAGAAAAAACCATAGGTTATAGACCATATAATGGGGCCGATTAGGATGGCGGACGGACTTGCGTCCGTCCGCCACCCTTGAGGAGGAGGGAACGTCCGCAGGGGCTGCGGCGTTCCCTGCGTCCTGATTAGGATGTGACCGCCAGGGTGGCGGTCACATCCTCTATATTTAACATTGCGGCGGGTGCAGCTTCAAGCTGCACCCGCCGCAATGTTAAAAAAGCATGTGTTACATTTACATGCACAAAGCGGCAGGGACCGCACGGTGCCTGCCGCTTTGTGCACGCAAATGCAGGGGGGTACCATAGGTACCCCCCATGTGCACCCCCCACCCCCCATTCACCCAGGGGGCCCGCAACGGGCCCCCAAAGTGAATGTCCGTATGCTTTTCCATGGCGGAAAAGCCGCCTTGGAAAAGCAGTTTTCCACAAACATCATAATATGGCGGACGGTGTCTCATAGACACCGGCTGCCATGTTATAGCTTTTCCGCCGCGGTCGGAAGCCGACCGCGGCGGAAAAGCGGCGGACGGAATTCCAGACCCACCAGCCATCCTAATTTGGCGGTGGGTCTTTGGTGACTCCGCAGAGGATTTTCTGCCTCCTCCGGGCCGGAGGTGGCTTCCGCCGGCCCGGAGGAGGCGGAAAATCCTCCATCCTAATCGGCCCCATAGTTAGGAATTTGCATTTACAAAACCTTGAAAATTCACTGAAAAAACCATAGGTTATAGACCATATATAGTTAGGGATTAGCATTTAAAAAACCTTATTTTACTCGCACAAAACCATTGAAATTCCATATATAGTTAGATGCACTAACTATATATCGCGGACCCGCAATCCACTGCTAATGATGTCACATATTACATCATTCATGACATGGTCAGTGACATCACTGATGACATCACTGATGACATCTCAAATGACGTCACTGATGACATCACTGATGACATCTCAAATGACATCACTGATGACATCACTGACATCTCATTTGACATTACTGATTACATCACTGATGATATCATTTATGTGATAATACATCTTCAGACTCTAATATAACCTTAGATACACTCAGTGTAAACAGGCACTCACAGACTGTCACACATCCATGGAGTTACCCACACACCTAGTCAGTCATGCAAAGAATCAATCCCACCTCCATTTCCTCAACTATACAGTTATACACACCTTACTTATTCAAACATATACTAACACATATTTACTCTCTTATACAATCCTTGATACAAGTTCACAATGATTCATACAGCCACTCTCACATTCACTGGCTCTTATGTTCAGTTATTTATATATGTCAACTCTCACATGAAGTGTGTTTTACATATGTACTTACTTTAACATGTAGAACTGAGATATCCATTCACTCACCAATATACTCATGCACACAGTCAACTGTCCATACAGTTGTTTCTACATGCACTTTTGAACCCATACACCGAGGAAATCAACTGCTCACACATCTATGCACAGAGTTATACACCTCCCAGCCACCCACACACATACTCAGTCTCCCATACAAATACTTGGGCAACCATTCAATAACCCATATAGTTAATGATATAGCTACTGATTTAAACATGCAGCAGTTTACAGAAGAACATAAATAATGATTGCCAAATTAAGACACTTTAATCACTAACCCATGCACTCAGTGAGACACATTTAATCATTCTCTCATACAGTCAGTCATGCACCTACTAAATGCTTCATCCAGACACTTATACATCCACTCATTCTTCAATATGTAAGACATATTTTAACTTTACAGAAACATACAGTCACTGGGTGTTGTCATCAGTGATGTCATCAGTGATGTCATTTGAGATGTCATCAGTGATGTCATCAGTGATGTCACTGACCATGTCATGAATGATGTAATATGTGACATCATTAGCAGTGGATTGCGGGTCCGCGATATATAGTTAGTGCATCTAACTATATATGGAATTTCAATGGTTTTGTGCGAGTAAAATAAGGTTTTTTAAATGCTAATCCCTAACTATATATGGTCTATAACCTATGTTTTTTTCAGTGAATTTTCAAGGTTTTGTAAATGCAAATTCCTAACTATATATGGTCTATAACCTATATATATATATTACCTACTGGCGGTCACCAGTAGGTATATATAGTTAGGATTTTTTCCCTATGGGATTTCTGAAAATTCTATGTCTAATAACTTTGGCGTTTGTGGACGGAATCGGCTGAAATTTTCAGGAAAATGGCACATTTTGTTTCTGAGCTGCTCCTGGAAATTTGCGGGGGGTTCGTCAAGGGGGGGGCGAGAAAAAAGGGGGGTCCCAAAACGCGTTTTTCCCATGTTAATTTCCATAGGGCGGTTGGACTCACTTTTAGCCCGAACGGCTGAACGGATTTCCACGAAACTTGGCAAAATTGTAGGGACTGTTAGCCCGATGCGCCTTTGCTAGGTCTCAATATATGTGCTTCAGTGGATTTTGAGAAATTTACGTTTAAATCAAGATATATATCTGTAACAGCTCTCCGGGCAGCGATCCGGTTAGCGAACTTTTCGCGAATCGGAACTTTGCGATGCGAAGCTGATTGGCCCTCCGGTGTCTGTCAACATTCTAAACAGTCCGGAGCGGCCGCCATCTTGTCTCTCAGTAGGATCGAGAGACAAGAGGAGGCCAAAACAAAGGGGGAAATTACCATAAGGGGGCATAGTAGATCCTCGTTGACCCCCTAGGTTTTATGTGGAGGTTTTAAAAGGGCCTAGGAGGGTCAAAAAAAAAACATTTTTTTTTTTTTTGCGTGGTAAGCGCCAAGTTCGCGAACCGGAAAGCGTTCTGGGCAGTGTACTATAAGGATAAAAGAATGATAGACTTTTCTAATACTGTATGTTAATTATTTGTTGTTTTTGTTCGTTTTTTTATTTATTTATTTATTTATTTTGACTAAAAAAAAATTTATGGGTCAGAATTTTCATAGTTCATTAAAACTTCCAGCATTACATCATCTGGAATCTCCTCAAACATGCATGTTTCTATGTCTTGTAAGCTTTCAATAAATTGTTCATCAAAAGATTCATCCATGAAATCTTCATCCATATTTTCTTCAGGTAAAATCTCTTCTGTTGTAATGTCGAAGGAAACATTGATTTTTTCGTGCTCCCCTTCCATTTTTTTGCTGTAAATTGCATAAAAAAAATAATTATATTAGAAGAGTTAGGGCACTGTTGGGTTTAAGTTCAGACATGTAGTTCTGTTTTTTTAACAGTGAAGTTAAAGTAAGTAAATTCATAATTATAGCAGAGAAGTGTAAGTCAATCAATAAATATAACAGAGGAGCTTATCTGTATCTATAACTATAGCAGGGGGACAGCAAATAATTATCAAAAAACGTTTTTACAAATTAATTTAAAGTGCCACTTACAAATTATCAATTTACTTTACAGGGAGGTGAAAAGGCTCTTGAAATGTAGTTCAGGAAGTAGCAGTGAAAATGGCTGTGTTTCCTTCTCTTCCTTTATATATATTCAGGTATATAACCAATCAAATGTCAGGTAATAAAATTTGAAAATGAAAGTAAAATTTTCATTGGTTGTCAATTCCAATACTTTAGATGTGTTTTGTGAAGTAATTTACCTCAGGGTATTTAGATAGGTCTACAGGCTAAATGGCTAAATGAAATTTCAATCAAATTTGTGAGAATGAAAGGGATTGTTATGTAGTATGAGCTAATCTATATTTGGTGAGAGTGTCTCTAGTCGTTTTTCTGTAAATTACTTTCCCACCTTTTTTTAGGACCGCTTTCTGGAAAGCGGCCCGGTTAGCGAACCTTAAGCGTCACGGGAGTCCACCATTTTGTGTTTCGGTCGGTTTAAGATACAAGATGGAGGGCAAATAATGGGTAGAAGGGGTCATGGTAGACTTATCTTGACCCCCTAGGTTTTCCGAGGGTGGCTGAGGAGGCTTATATGTGCGGAAAAAAAACATTTTTAAAAAAAATTCCGCGAGGTTAGCTTTCGGTTAGCGAACCGGGTAGCGCCCTGGGGAGCGTATTTTGTGGAAAATTAGTGAAAAAAGTTAGAAAACAATAATAATTGTGAGTGATCAGATGAAGGGTAGCTCTGAGAAGAGCTTTTGGGTTTATGGTACATTTAGGTACTTATAAGTAGGTACCAATGCACAGTCTTAAATTCAGAATGAAAATTCTGTTGCCCTCATCTGAGAAGTGAACTCCATCTCCTCTGTAGATATCTTGCATGTAGTAACGGAAGTTATTGTTGTATAGGGAGCCCATTCCATGGTCTCTCATGAAAGCTGAAACAGATTTGTTTACATGCTTCCTCGCTTTCTCAATTTGTGGAGAAAATTGGTTGGACCACCTCCATTTCTGTCTTTGGCATATATTGGAATATACCAAGGCAGTTTGAGGAAAAAGTGCCATTAATTGCTCAAAGGTGTCCTTTAAAAGTATTTCCAGACCTACCCCTGTCAAAGTGCCCAAATCATTACCTCCACAGTGCACTATTAACAGGTCAGGTTTTGGCAAATGCATAAAGGTTTTCACCATTGGTATCAATTGGTGACATTTTAATCCTCTTTGGCCCAACCACTTAATTTCCACATCTTGTAAATTGAGGTTGTGTAAATTTCTGTTCTCAGCATACCTTTGAGCCCAGTGGATGTAACTATGTCCAACAATCCAGACGTTAAACATGGTGGGAGAAGGTTGGGCTGCAGTCAGATGAAGTGTGGTAATGAAAGGGCAGTTGAAACAGTAGGAGTTTGTAAAGAAAAAAAACTGTGGATTTCCAATGCTAATGATTCATTAGCAGTGATTGGTGCATTTCCATTTCTGAAAACAGAAAGTTAGGGTGCATGGATGTGTTCTTCGAAAGATGTAATTTGAATGGTCAAGGAAGAAACTTTTAATGAAAGATTGCACTGGATACGCAGGTGCACTGAGAGTTCAGAGTTCAATTGAAACATTGTTGTGTGAATTTGCAAACATGAGAGGTCTTCCAGGAGGTCGTTGCTATGGAAAAAAGGCAGAGAGGGCAGAGGGGGGAAGGGTTTTGATTTGAAAAAAGTGAGGGAAGAGTTATGATTGGCTAATATGAGAGATATGTGAAATGAATATCTGTATTTCTGTGCTTTCAATAGCTGCAGACTCTGGAGTGCATCCTTTTTCTTCTGCTGAAGACAATTTGGTGTATTTCTGAGACTGTTTTCAAAACTCAAAAAGTATTTGCTAAGGTGAGAAAAGATTTATTTATTTTAGATAGAGAATAGTATGAATTAAGGAGAAAATGATGAAGAAAGCTGTGTTTGTAAACTGTGGCTTTGTCTGTAGTGATATAGAAATAGATTTTGTTACTTTGAGAAATTGTAATTGCATATTCGGTGTAGCATTCTGGAATACAGTAATACAAGTTATTGTTGTATATGAAGCCCATTCCATGGTCTTTTATGTAAGCTGAAACAGATATGTTGTTTTTAAAAACCATTTTTGAAATCAATTACATTTCTGGATATGTACTGCTAGAGCTTCATAGGTTGTTTTGGGTCATATTTATAAGGCATTTGAGTGTCTTTGATGTTATTTTTTCCTTTTTAAATGGAAAGCATTCCTCATGGGGCAAGTGTCTTGTAAATACGCTCCCACCTGCGCTTGGCAAATTTATATTTTGATTATGGGAGTTACATAGCCATGTTAATAATGTCGAAAAAATGGTGCTAGGGCATTCCAGAAAACGCTTTCATGTATCTCAAGGACATTTTCAGTCATTTCCTCCTGAATGCTGGTATACAATTGATTTATATGCTGTGTTTAAAAACGATTCTTTTCTATGATGTTCTTTTTTCCTTTTTAAATGGAAAGCGTTCCTCATGGGGCCCTGAGCAGTTCTTAGTCATGTTATTTAATGGGAGGTGGATAACATGGCTAAGAGCATTTGCAGGATAATGCATGAATATCGCTGACTTTTCAGCGATATTTATGCGTTGCGGCCGTTTTTTTTCGCATTTGCGAGCAGTTCTTAGCCATGTTATCCAATGGGAGGTGGATAATATGGCTAAGAGCATTTGCTGGATAATGCATGAATATCGCTGACTTTTCAGCGATATGATATTCATGCATTGCGGCCGTTTTTTATCGCATTTGCGATAAACCTTGCTAAGGAGAAAATGATGAAGAAAGCTGTGTTTTTAAACTGTGGCTTTGTCTGTAGTGATATAGAAATAGATTTTGTTACTTTGAAAAATTGTAATTGCATATTCGGTGTAGCATTCTGGCATGCAGTAACACAAGTTATTGTTGTATATGAAGCCCATTCCATGGTCTCTTATGTAAGCTGAAACAGATATGTTGTTTTTAAAAACCATTTTTGAAATCAATTACATTTCTGGATATGTACTGGTAGAGCTTCATAGGTTGTTTTGGGTCATATTTATAAGGCATTTGAGTGTCTTTGATGTTATTTTTTCCTTTTTAAATGGAAAGCGTTCCTCATGGGGCAAGTGTCTTGTAAATACGCTCCCACCTGCGCTTGGCAAATTTAGATTTTGATTATGGGAGTTACATAGCCATGTTAATAATGTCCAAAAATGGTGCTAGGGCATTCAAGAAAACGTTTTCATGTGTCTCAAGGACATTTTCAGTCATTTCCTCTTGAATGCAGGTATACAATTGATTTATATGTTGTGTTTAAAAACGATTCTTTTCTATGATGTTATTTTTTCCTTTTTAAATGGAAAGCGTTCCTCATGGGGCCCTGGGCAGTTCTTAGCCATGTTATCCAATGGGAGGTGGATAACATGGCTAAGAGCATTTGCTGGATAATGCATGAATATCGCTGACTTTTCAGCGATATTCATGCATTGCGGCCGTTTTTTATCGCATTTGCGATAAACCTTGCTAATAGCAAGGTTTATCTGCGATAAAAATCGCCGATGTGCGGCGATAATTTTTGTCTCTAAACAAGTTATCGCTAGTTGTTGGTAATATGCCCCCGGGTTTTTGTTTGCAGGAATCGGGAGGCGGGAGAGTAGCACTGAAATCAGTAGTCTGACGCCTGAATCGGGAGGGTTGGCATGTCTGGATTCTCTACAGCTGGGGCCATAAACTACATCCGCAGGGCTAGGTGATAGCCTGGGACCGGCCTCGCATGTAAAATGGCTGCCGTGCACAACAAAATTGTGGCATTGTAAAAAAGGCAAGATGGCGCAGACAATGTTTATCAATAAGGATTCATTTATAACAAAATATTTTATCGCACTGACAAATTGGTGGTCAACACTTCCTGATTTCCTTCGAATCGAACGTTAACAGACGTCACGCAGCAAAAAAAAATTAAAAGATCACGCACAGCCGCTGGAACACATGTATCAACATATATGAGCCTCCTCAGCCACCCTCAGAATATATAAGGGATTAGGATACGTCTCCCGCACCCGCTTATACCTAGTAATTTAATTAAAACGAAGCACAAAATGGCGAATTCCCGTTTCGCCAGCAGTTTGCGGCCCAGTTCGGTGTTTGGGAAGCGCTTCTACCGTGAAAAATATATTTTTTTTATTTTCCCCACGGGACCCTTTAAAAACCCCAACAACATTCCTAGGGGGTCAACAGGGGTATACCTTGCCCCCTTTCATTAAATTCCCCCTTCGTTTTTCACCTCTTCTTCTCTCTCGATCCTACCGAGAGATAAGATGGCGGCCGCTCCGGACTGTTTACAATGTTGACAGACACCGGGGAGCCAATCAGCTTTGCATCGCAAAGTTCCGTTTCGCAGGTGGGAGCGTATTTACAAGAAACTTGCACCATGAAGAACGCTTTCCATTTAAAAAGGAAAAATAACATCATACACACTCATATGCCTTATAAATATGACCCAAAACAACCTAAGAAGCTTTAGCAGTACATATCCAGAAATGTAATTCATTTCAAATAATGCCTTACTTCATTGGTAGGCCTTCACATGTATTATCTCCTTTGTTTTGTTAAGTGAAAATCTTATCTGCAACCATGTGTTGGCCTCACCTTAAATAAACAAAACAGGCGATGGACTGAATGAGGATCAATGACACACATTCAGGGCCGGACAGACTACCGGGCAGTTTGGAATGCTGCCGAGCTGGGGGCTCATTTCACAGCGGTGGGGGCTGATTTTGTTCATGGAAACCTGCGTGTGCTTTCGAAATAATGAAAGCAAAATGAATTTTGTTTAGTACACGCAGGCCCCCATCAGCGAAATCAGTCCCCAGCTCAGCAGCATTCCAAACTGCCCGGTAGCCAGTCCGGCCCTGCACACATTCACCCCAGTCCAAAGATCTGGGCCTAAACAAACCTTTAGATAGGCCACACCTTATCGTCATCCTGAATTAATCATTTAAAATATTAGGGAGAGATTTATGATTGTTTTATGCATGTTTTGTAGCACTGTGTGTCATTTTTGTGATGCAGTGCTGGTGCAAAAGATTTGCTATGTTAAATAATAAGTAGGGCATTAAGTTTTTGATGACTGTTATTCATTTACTGTTTGGTAATAGTGGTTATTAACATTTTTTATTATATTTTTCCACAGATTCAACTGCAGATTTTTTCCTATTTTGAAAAATGCCTACGAAAAATAGAATTAGAAAGGCTAGAAAACGTCAAAGACAGCAGGATGATGTTTCATTGCAGCAGTCCTCTTCCCCAAATACTTATCAAAACACCAAGAAAGCTCCGGGTAAGAGCACAAAATCATTCTTAAAAATATTTTTGGTAAAAAAAGGATTTATCACAAAAATGTTTCAGTTCAGAAAAAGAAGAGTAATTTAAATGGAAAGGAAAGACCCATCAAAAATGTTACTGGTAGAGGAAGAGATAACTCTGTGCATGATAGTAGAAGGAAAGAACAGTTTAGGGACATTCGAAAACGAATGTTCCGTAACAGGATAATAGTTAATTTATTAAAAAATATTAAGAAATGCAAACAGAAAGTGGCATTTTATAAGAAGAAGAAAAATGTAGAGAAAATTATTGATCATGCTTTTGAAATTAAGCGAAAGTTGTTTATTTTGGTAATCAATAGAATTAGGAAACTAAGCAAGGTCATTTCTGATTTCAAAACAAACAGTAGATGGAAGAGAGTAGTAAATCGTAGTAACTTTTGTGAAGTTTTTTCCAGGGAATGGATGCATAGTTCAAGTTCTGAGGCATTTTTTAATGAGGAGAGTTATTTTCAGGATAATGATTTGGTGTTTGCAGTTGACACCAGTGGTCGAGGTTATGAAGTGAAGGATGGTTGTCCAGTTGAAAAAGAAAAACTCGTGACAACAGAGACAGAAGAGGCGGTAAGTGATGAGGTTTTAGGAAGACATCCTAAGGGTCCTGTGTACATTTGGAAGTGTAGTTCTATTTGCAGTGTGCGACAGGTTTCCATCAATTTGCTTTGTGATTTTATTCGTACATTTATTAAGAAAAGTTTGAAGCAGAAAATGAAGTTGTTGCAAGATTTAGATCCTTGCAGAGTGAGACAAATGACAGGTTTGCGTGGTCATTCACTGGCTTGTCTTTCCAGGAGAGTATGCCAGAGTGTTTTTCATCATTTCAGGATGCTAGCAGTGCATCATAATAAAGTGAGGAAATTAGTGAGAATGTTGTATTATGCTAAGAGTCCAGCAATTATGCTTAAACAATTATGTGCTGCTCTTTTGCATGGTTCTGAAATAGATGTGAAGAATATTTGTGAAGAAATTGAGTTTTGTTACTTTAGTAGTAAAGATGAGACTGTTCAAATTGACCCTGAAGTAGAGGGTAATGTTGAAGATAATGTACAGGTTTCCAGTACAGATAATTTCCAGAAGGAAATTGCCACGTTTCAGATCAAATCAAGTGAGAGGCCTAATTTCACTTGTGTATGTTGTCGACGCACTTATTATAAGAATCAGACTAAGGTAGTGGATTTATATGCAAAAAGTGAAAGGGAAAATAATAGTGAATGGAAGGATTTTGCTACATATTTGATGGTAGAAAATTATTTTGATTTGGGATCGGATCAACGTGTGTGTACTTATTGTTGTAATAAATTAAACCAAAACCAGATGCCTGCTAGGGCAGTTCATAATAATCTGGAATTGGTTGAGATTCCTTCTGAATTGAAGGATTTAAATACTTATGAATCTATTTTGATTCAAAGTATCCATCCCTTTCAGGCTATTGTAAGAATGGAGCCAAAGACAGGGAAGTTGCCTCCAGCAGATTTACAGAGAGGATTAAAGGGAAGAGTTGTTTATTTGCCTCTAGATTTGAACAAAAACATTAACACAATTGGAGTAGAAAAAGTGGAAGAGGAACCTCTGGTTACCTTGGTTAATGGTGTTCCGACAAAGAATAAGAAAATATGGCAAGATTTAGTGGATGTTAGGAAAGTCAAAAAGGCAACAGTGTATTTGAAGAAAAATAATAAGTACTATAAGAATGTATATGTTGCAGAAGAGGAAGTAAGTGAAGAAGAGGACAGCGATTTGTGTGCTGGCCAAATTGAGAAAGTAGAGGCCTCTAAAAGTGAAGAAATATATGAACATTACAGTGTTCATCCTTTGCATTCCAAGGAAGTCATGGGGAATGCTATTGAGGTGTTTCAGATGAAACAAGCCAAAGGGAGTCCCATTAGTGTTTGGGAGGAAAGTTTGGAAGCTCGGTGTTTCCCACAGCTATTTCCCACAGGTCGAGGAGGACGATATGATGAGCGACCTGTTCAAATTCCTGCTTCAGAATACCGGACTTTACGATTGTATGCAGAAGATGCTAGGTTTCGACAATGCATTCCCTATTTGTTTCATCTCCTGTTTGAAAGCAATCTGTCTGGACTGTCATATGCAGTGAACCACATCTTAAAAAGTGGTATACAGATGCGAAATATCTCGGGAAGGGACTTTATGCATAAAGTCAATGTCCAAGACAGTATTTTGGATTCTCACTTAATTAATCTCATGGCGTGTCAGCGTGGTACTAATGAGTACTGGTACCGTCGTCATGGTGATTTAAAATGTATGCT
The DNA here is from genome assembly GCF_964263255.1 of Lissotriton vulgaris. Taxonomy (NCBI): domain Eukaryota; kingdom Metazoa; phylum Chordata; class Amphibia; order Caudata; family Salamandridae; genus Lissotriton; species Lissotriton vulgaris. The sequence goes on along the minus strand of NW_028252019.1, from coordinate 17,717 downwards.
GAGGAACTTAGGAACTCCGACATGGTTCCTCACTCTGAGCTGTGCCGAGTATGGCTGGGAAGACTTACTTGAATATCTACGAGAGGCAAATGGAAATATTGAAAACATTGAATTCAAGACACCTGGAGAACTGTGTTCTTTGGATCCTGTGAATGTATGCAGGTACTTCAATCATAGATTTGAAGCTATGATGTCTTTCATCACAAATAAGAAGAATCCACCTCTTGGAGAGGTGTTGGATTTCTTCTGGAGAAAGGAGTACCAAGCAAGAGGTGCTCCTCATATACATATGTTGTTGTGGATCAAGGATGCACCTAAATTTGGAACAGATCCGGATGACTTAGTGATGAATTTCATAGAACAGTTTTCTACGTGTGCTGTTCCAAACACAACGGAGAAGAAAAGCCTAAGAGAACAAGTTCTACGTTTCCAAAGCCAACGTTGTGGAAAGAACTGTCATCGTAAATTCAGAAACAAGGACAAGTTCTACACCAAATGTCGTTTCAACTTTCCACGACCGGTGATTTCTAAAGGAAAAGTGAACAGTTTGATGTCTTCACTGCGACATAATGTGACGAGGAAATCACCCAAAAATACATACAATTTGAAAAGGAACGAAGAGTCCAAGTACATCAACGACTACAACCCAGTGATTTTGTCCATGTGGAATGCTAACATGGATATACAGTTTGTGGGTGACAACTGTATGGCTGTGGCTCGGTATGTGACATCTTACATCACCAAAAAAGAAAAGACAGAACTGAAGGATATGTGGGAGGACATTTCCCATGAAAAGAGCCTCAGCAAGAAGTTGTACAGTTTCAGTCTGAAGATGTTGTCGCATCGAGAAATCGGAGCTTACGAATGTTCAGATCGATTGTCTTCAGCAAGTCTCTATGCCAAATCCAGGAGTATTGTTTGGGCGAGTCTTGGTCTTGCTGCAACGCGAAATCGGGTTCTAAAACCTGTCCAGGAAATTGAATATTTGGCAGAAAAGGAACCAAACAGTACCGACATTTTGAAGACCAACATGTTGGATACATATTATCCAAATCAAAGCAGTCACCTTGAGAATGTTTGTCTATATGAGGTTCTCCAAAATTATATATTCAAGAGGAACATCAAAGAAGATATTGAGAAAGGAGTGTATGCTGTAATTGGAAGTGAGGGATGCCTGGTCAAGCAAAGAAAATGCCAATTAGTAAACCATCGAAAATTGAGTGGCGAATCTCCAGAAAAAAAGGAGTTTTTCTATTTAGCACTTTTGCAACTTTTCAAGCCTTGGCGTGCAGAAGAGGAACTGCTTGGAGATTTCCTCTGTTACGAAGACTCTTTCACTGCTGCTAAGGATACCATAGAATGTCCTGCTTTTCCCAAATATCAAGAAATGCTAAGTTTGGAAATTGAGCAGGAAGCAACGATTGCAGCCGAGATTGCCAAAGACAGTTCTCAGGACAGTCAGAGTTCTGTTTCATTGAGTCAAGATCCACTTGGAGGACCTATTATCGAAAATGAAGCTGCCACTGCTATGAATGAAGTGGAAAGAGCCATGGCACATGCTCAGGAGGATTCAGTTAACTTAGAAGACTTGGAAAAACAACTCAACGTTGAGCAGAGGAAAATATATGATGAAGTTACCAAGCAAATTGAGCATGGATTAAGTCATGAGAAGAAAGAGTGCTCATGTACATCGTTGAAGCCTGTCCGACTGTATGTGAGTGGAGGAGCGGGAACTGGAAAAAGTTTCCTCATTAAAGCAATTTCATGCTATCTGCAGGAAAGGACTGAGTCATCGCTGTCTTGTGTTGTCACCGCTCCTACTGGACTTGCAGCACATAACATTAAAGGTATTACTTTGCATCGTCTACTGATGCTGCCGGTGGAGCATGACAACAAATTACAATACCACAAGTTATCTGGGGATGCTTGCTGTGAAGTTTCAAGAGTCTTGAGGAAAATGAAACTACTTATCATTGACGAAGTAAGCATGGTTTCCAATGTCATGCTTGCCTTTGTGCATTTGAGAATGCAAGAAGTACTTAAAACTGAATATGATGTGTTATTTGGTGGCAAACACATCATTGTTTTCGGAGATCTTCTGCAGCTGACACCAGTAAAAGTACAACCTGTGTTCAAAATACTCACGCATGAAGATACCAGGAAGTGCCTAGGGAGCATTGGCAACGTCAATATATGGTTAAACTTCAATTATGCTGAACTGCATGAAAATATGCGTCAGGCAAAAGATGAAGATTACAAGAATATTCTACAAGATATTAGAATTGGAAAAGTGACCGAGCATGGAAAAGAAGCTTTAAATGCACGATTACTTTCAAATTTATATCCCGAACAAGAGATTGTGGCTGAGAATATTTTTCAGAAAATTACTGAGAAGAAATCCGGAATATGTTTGATGCCAACTCTTGCAGAATGTGCCATCTTCAACAACAAAATGTTGAATTTAGAAAAGCAAGAGATTGTGAAACTTGAAGCTATTGACAAAATAGAGCATATGGGATCAACAATTATTTTGTCTGAGAATTTGAAATCAAAATTGGATTCATTAGAGAAGACTATATCTAAAACAGCGGGTTTTGAAAAGACTTTGAATGTGTGTTTAAATTGCCGAATCATTTTGAGAAGGAATTTACATGTTGAAAGAGGTCTGGTAAATGGATCAATGGGTAATGTTGTTGATTTTGAGAAGTACAGAAATAGAAATGGAATAGAATTTTTAAAAATTAAATTTGATGGCATTGAGGAAGTACAGCTAATTGGTCATTGTTCTGCTAGGTTTTTGCTTGTTAAAGACTTATATGTTCACCGTAAACAGTTTCCTGTTTGCTTGGCATATGCGGTAACAATCCATAAATCGCAAGGTTTAAGTGTAGATAGTGCATTGGTGAATATTGGCAGTTCTGTGTTCAAGGAGGGTATGGCATATGTGGCATTGTCACGAGTTAGAACTTTATCAGGATTGTACTTGATTGACTGTGATGTCACAAACATTTGTGCGGATCTAGATTGTGTTAAGGAATACAATAGGTTAAGAAGAGAGTATGCGCCACATTTGCCTCAATATCCTTTGTTTGAGAAACGTGTGGTAGGCCGGAAACGTAGAAATATCAGTAATAGTAGGGAGGTTGTTGCAAAAAGACTAAAAGTCAATGAACCGAAAATTGTTAGCAGAAAGAAAGTGGATTCTGTTGAAGATGTTGTCGGTTTTCAATTTGAAAACAGTTCTGGTGTCAACTGCTATGCAAATGTAGTGGTTAATGTTCTCTTTTCACTAGAGAGTTTAAAAGAACAGATTCTGTTGAATTCAGAACAAATTTTATGCTGTTTGTTGAATTCTGTTTTCGAGAAATGTAGCACTGATCGAACAAAAGTAGAAAGTGTGTCTGAAGTTCGTTATCTGTTAGATGAATGTTCAGGTCAAACAGACTTCTCTGAAAATAATCAGCAAGATTGTCAGGAGTTTTTAATGTATATGCTTGATGTATTGCAAGATGAGGGTGTAGATGTAGATCACCTGTTTGGGCTTTCTTATCAATGGCAGCATGACTGCGAGAATTGTAGTGTATCAAGTACTACTAGTGTAGACTCAGAAAGATTTATATATTTAACTTTGCCAGACAGTAAATCAGTCTCCTTTAATAAGCTAGTAAATGCAGCGGATCACAACATGGAGTGTAGCCAATGTAAATCTGAAATGATGTCAACATTACTTATACGTAGATATGGACAGTATGTCATTTTAATGATCCAACGATGTAGGCCTGATGGATCAAAATTGTCAACTTTAATAAAAATGTTTGTGGCTTCTCAGCTTTCAATATCAGGAAGGACTTTTGTAACTGTAGCAATTATCTATCACAATGGTCCTTCAACAACATCAGGACATTATACAGCTTATTTGAAGTCTCAAAACGGCTGGTCATTCTGCAATGATTCCGTTGTAACTTTCAAAAAAAAATTGCCGTTTGACCTTAAAAATTCTTACCTGGTGTTTTTAAAACCAAAATTTTAATGAAAGAATCTCGGGATTTCCTGTGAAGAATTGCAAAAGGTTCATGAAGTAGAGGGAATGTAAGTCTGCAATGCTGTCTAGATTATTGGTCCAAAACTTTTAATTATAATGTCATTTTAAAAATCCAACTATATAAACCTGATGCAAGTAAGTCTGCTTCATAGTAAGCAGTATCAGTGTCATAGGAAAAGGAGAACATGAGTGACAAAGAAGGGTAAGATATTAGTAGTCCAGGATTGTGAAAATAATCTTAAATGTATTCTTTTTGAAAGTTGCGAAAATAGAAAATGTCGGGATTTGATTGGAAGAATTACAAGAGTTGCGAATTGCGGCAACATGATTTGGCCTAGTGGAAACATGTGATAGAATGAGAGAAGTCTTTTCTTGTATGTAACATATTTTTCGAATCGATGGAGGTTTTCTTTCAGAAAGTGGCGGGCTGAAAATATTTATAGCACAACAGAGTGGACGCTGTTCATAGGAGATCCTTCGACGTCATTGAAAGTAAGTTAATTTTAAGGAGTTTTGAATTCAGATTTCTTAGGTTGTATGGGTTTTTTAAACACAATCATTTTGATAGTGTTTTTTTTCCCCGCTGTTACATGATGAATACCTTCAAGTCACTGATTTAAGTGAAATTTGATACATTCTGAGAACAGCAAAAATAAACCATTTAACATGTATAATTAATGTTCTGCTTTTTGTACTTATGATATACATTTAGAAATATAAGGTAGATATGGAGAAACTGAGTTTTCTGTAAGTGTCAATTTTAATGCTAACAGTGCTGTACTTCTGGGTACTGTTTTTTTTAAAAAAAGGAATAGGCCTCACCTCAAAGAAAGCTCTTGAAAGCACACATCTTATTTGCATCCTGAAACACTCATTTAAAATATTAGACACAATTTTATGATGGCTTTACATCTTTTTTGCGCTGCTATTGCATCACTATTGTGAGACATCAGCAGCGCAAAAGTAGTACCATGTTCCAAAATAGGTCTCAGTTCATCAGCATGAAGATACTGTTTGTTTAAAATATATATCTTTAGGATTGTGTAGGGGACGTAGAGAAGCAGAGGCTTCTGTAAATGTCAAAGTTGTTGCAAAACTGTTTCTTCTTGAACCTTTTCCTTTTTCTTTTCTAATTTTTAAATACATGTTTTAATATTTTTGGAAATGTTTGTTCTCTCTTTTACAGATTGAAAGTATGAAAAAATATTTAAAAAAGGTAACAAGAATTATAAGGTAAATGTTTTCTACTCTTTTTACCCGCAATGCACTGCTGATGATGTCACTGACCATGTCATGAAAGATGTAATAAGAGGACATGACTTACTTCATTGGTAGGCCTTCACATGCTTTATCTGCTCTGTATTCTTCAACAAGTGTAAAATTGATCTGTAACCCTGAGTAGGTCTCACCTTAAACAAACCTCAGGAGACATCACACCTTATCGTCATCCTGAATTAATAAATAGATCTATTAAACAGTATCTCTGGTTTACTCCCTATAGCTGTCTTTCTTTTTACATTACTCTCTGTTTACTTCCCTTATACTAACTCTTCTTTTTTTAAAAAAAATATTTTTTTGGTTCGCTTCAAGTTCGCGAACCGGGCAGCGAACTGGAAAGCGAACCAAAAGAAATAGAGCTTGCCAGAGTGCTAAACATTCTAGCAATTTTATTTGAAAGGGGAGGTAGTTCTGAAAAGAACTTTTTTTTATGTTTTTGTTGTTTTATTATTCTATTTTTTTTCTGAAACTTTTTTTTTTGTTGTATTTTTGCACAGTTTTATATTTTTTTTTGTTTTTGATGGAGGGGAAACAACAAAAAACAGGCATTGAAAAAAGCCCAACAGGAGCAAAAAAAAAAATACTGTTTGGGTGGGTTAGGGCAATTGTGATTCTCGTAAGCAATGTTCATTAAGTTTACGCTCATGTTCCCACATGAAAGCAATGCCCCACAATACAAGCAGGTTAGCTTCATGTGTTTGAAGTTCTTTTGAATATTTGGCACGGTTTCCTGTGCCTCTCCTCCAGTCAGAGAGATATGCAAAGTTGACCTGGCCACAGGAGTTGTTGAGGGATTATCCTGCAGGTCACGCAACTCTGCACGGCTGTAGTTGAGAGGATGCCACCTGGTCATATGGCGATGCATGGTATAGTTTCCCATGCTATATTTTTTTTCAGTGCCTCTTGATAGCCTTTTTTTACAGATAAGACAGGTGGCATATTTTGCGTTGACTTTCTTCTCCCCTCGAGGGATTGAAAAAAACTGCCAGATAAAACTAGTTTTCCGACGGGAAACACGGGGCAACTCCTCTATGAACTCTTGTTCTTCTCTCTCCTCTTCTTCAAGTTCATCCTCTTCCTCCTCCTCTGTGTTGGCAATGAACCGAGATGATGGTCCTCTCTTCTCATGAGGAGGTGAAGGTGGTGGTGGGGGTGCACCAGCTGAAGCAAGTACAGAAGCCATTGCTCAATTATAGTTAATTGGTCTTTCTCTCACCAAGATGAAAGTCAGAGTGAGGAAAGAAGGAGGGGTTTTCATCATTTGGAAAAAGCAAAAGTTCTGAACCAATGAAAAGTGTTATTTTTAGGTCACATGACCTAGTCATACATCATTTGGAAACCAAAAGTGAAATGAACCAATGAAAAGTTTCATAAACAAGTCACATGACCTGTTCCGCTTACGTTACGCGGTGCGCGCCGCGTCCCGCATCGTTTCCGGTTCGCGGTCCGGAGCACTTTCTGGGGCGCTAACGCGGCGCGTCATAAGACGCATTACGCGTCAACGTGATATGTCGCGCTTCCGCGACGTGTCACAGTTCCGCTAACGAAAAGTTTACCGGTTCGCGTACTAGATCGCGGCATCAAGATGAGCTAACGGAAAGCTTCCTGGTTCGCTTACCGAAAACGAAGAAAACCATAGGTTATAGACCATATATAGTTAGGAATTCGCATTTACAAAACCTTATTTTACTCACACAAAACCATTGAAATTCCATATATAGTTAGTTGCACTAACTATATATCGCGCACCCGCAATCCACTGCTGATGATGTCACATATTACATCATTCATGACATGGTCAGTGACATCACTGATGACATCACTGATGACATCTCAAATGACATCACTGATGACATCATGGTTTTGTGTGAGTAAAATAAGGTTTTGTAAATGCGAATTCCTAACTATATATGGTCTATAACCTATGGTTTTTTCAGTGAATATATATATATATATATATATATATATATATATATATATATATATATATATATATATATATATATATATATATATATATATATATATATATATATGTATTACCTACTGGCAGTCGCCAGTAGGTAGTTATAGTTAGGATTTTTTTCAATGTTAAATCTCAAAATTCTATTTGGAATAACTTTCGCACCGGTTGACGAATCTGCCTGAAAATTTCCTGAAAATGGCCTCGTCAAGCTCCGGTCCTTCCTTGAAAGTTTGGGGGGGATACGTCAAGCGGGGGCCGAGATAAAAGGGGGGTCCTAAAACGCGTTTTCCCCATGTTAATTTCCATAGGGCGGTCGATTTCACTTTTAGCCCGAACGGCTGAATGGATTTCCAGCAAACTTGGCAAAATTGAAGGGACTGGTAGCCCGATGTGCCTTTGCTATGTCTCAAGATATGTGCTGCAGTGGATTTTGAGTGATTTAGGTTCAAAACAATATATATATCTATAGGCGCTCTCCGGTGCGCGACTTGCGCGCAGGAAGCTGATTGGCTCTTGGGTGTCTGTAAACATTCTAAACAGTCTGGAGCGGCCGTCATCTTGTGTCTCAGTAAAATCGAGACACAAGGGGTTTGAAAAAAAAAGGGGCAAATGACCATAAGGGGGAAGAGTAGACCCCCTCTGACCCCCTAGGTTTGATGTGGGGGCTAAAATAGGGTCCTGCGGGGCATTACATTTTTTATTTTTTTTTTCGTTTTGCGCGGGGGAAGCGCATGGTACGCGCACCGGCGAAGCACGGGGAAAATCCAGGACCATATTTATGAAGTCCTTGCGCTGCCAGTTTTGCGCCGCCTGTGCGTCAATTTTTGTGACGCACCAGCGGTGTAAAAAAATGTGCATTGTTACGCAATATTTAAAAAGTGACGCATCTATCTAGATGCGTCACTTTTTAAATATAGTGCAACGAGGCCCATTTTTTTACACTGCTGGTGCGATGCGTCACTTTTCTGTGCGTACTCCTTATGACATTCCAGATGTGTCATATTTAATGTATGACGAATCATGTTGCAAGGAGTTACAGATACATCAGTATTTCTGACATATCTGTAAACATAAAAGTGACGCGAGGCAGGCGCAAGATTTTGACGCAACAGCATCCTAAAAGTGACGCAGAGAAATCTCATAGATTTCAGTACGTCGTTATTACCAAGCTTTTTGCGGGGGAATGCCCCCTCTGCATACATTATACCTAACGCAGATATAATGTGGCGCAGAGTTTTAAAAAGTGACCCATGTACCTAGATGCGTCACTTTTTAAAAATAGCGTCAGGTATAATGCATGCAGAGGGGGTGTTCTCCCGCAAAAAGCTTTGTAATAGCGACGCAGTGAAATCTTTGAGATTTCACTGCGTCACTTTTAGGATGCTGTTGCGTCAAAATCTTGCGCCTGCTTTACAGCAGGTGTTAGACTGACGCAAGACCTTTCACATGGTGCTTTTTCCATGTGAAAGGACACATTACTGGAGTTGCGTCACTTTTGTGACGCACTCCAGCAATGCGTTACTTGGAATGTCATAAGGAGTGCGCACAGAAAAGTGACGCATCGCACCAGTGGTGTAAAAAAATGCGCCTCGTTGCGTTATATTTAAAAAGTGACGTATCTAGGTAGATGGGTCACTTTTTAAAATCAAGCGCCACATTATATCTGCGTCAGGTATAATGCATGCAGAGGGGGTCTTCCCCCGCAAAAAGCTTTGTAATAGCGACGCAGTGAAATCTTTGAGATTTCACTGCGTCACTTTTAGGATGCTGTTGCGTCCTTTAAATATAGTGCAACGAGGCACATTTTTTTACACTGCTGGTGCGATGCGTCACTTTTCTGTGCGCACTCCTTATGACATTCCAGATGTGTCATATTTAATGTATGACGAATCATGTTGCAAGGAGTTACAGATACGTCAGTATTTCTGACATATCTGTAAACATGAAAGTGACGCGAGGCAGGCGCAAGATTTTGACGCAACAGCATCCTAAAAGTGACGCAGAGAAATCTCATAGATTTCAGTACGTCGTTATTACCAAGCTTTTTGCGAGGGATTGCCCCCTCTGCATACATTATACCTGATGCAGATATAATGTGGCGCAGAGTTTTAAAAAGTGACCCATGTACCTAGATGCGTCACTTTTTAAAAATAGTGTCAGGTATAATGCATGCAGAGGGGGTGTTCCCCCGCAAAAAGCTTGGTAATAACGACGCAGTGCGTCACTTTTAGGATGCTGTTGCGTCAAAATCTTGTGCCTGCTTCACAGCAGACCTTTCACATGGTGCTTTTTCCATGTGAAAGGACACATTACTGGAGTTGCGTCACTTTTGTGACGCACTCCAGCAATGCGTTACTTTTGTGTTTACAGATACGTCAGAAATACTGACATATCTGTAACTCCTTCCGAATTGATTAGTCATATATTAAATATGACATATTTGGAATGTCATAAGGAGTGCGTCCAGAAAAGTGACGCATCGCTGTTTTCACGTAGCGATGCGTCACTTTTCAGAAATGAGGCCTCCAGTTTATTCACTGTGTCATAACTTTCTTTTCTAACACTCACCTTCTTTCATTCCTCCTACTTCACTTTCTTTCACCTCTCATACCTTTCTGTTCTTTCTTACTCATTCTCCTTTCAATTATCAATGCACTATATTTCACTTACTCTTCATTTTTTTAAGAATATAGCTCTTTGATGAGAATTGGAGGTAGTTCTGAAAAGAACTTTTGGTTTTCTTCTTTTAACTGAACAGGAACAAAAACAGGGAATGGAAACTGCTCAACAGGAGCAAAAAGAAAACAAAAAAATTAGGGGTGGGAAGGGCAGCGATGGTTCTCCAATGCTCGAACTATGAGCAGGACACTTTGCTCCCCATAGGTGAGGAGTTGATTGCAGTATCTGCATCTGACGACCCCATGGTTAAATGCAGGTTGTATGTTTGGCACCTGCTCCTGCGATTGCTCTCTCCCAGAAGAAGTTGCTCCTCCGGTTGATGTAGAGGCCCCATCTCTGGGAACCTCTTGTGCCAGAGCCCTGACACTTTCCCGGGCAAAATTCTGGGGGTGCCTCCTCTCCACATGTCGGATCATGGTAAAGTTCCCAAAAGAGTACTTTTTTGGGGGGTTACCCCGTGACAGGACCTGTTTGCAGATCCTGCACTCCACTTTTGGTGCATTCACCTTCTTCTGGTCTGCTGGAAACTTAAAATATTTCCATATGAAATGCTCTTTCACCTTTGGTTGAGGAGGCTCTTCATCGATGAATTCAGGCTCATCTTCACTGCTGGATGGTCTGGCAGCCATGATTAACCAAGAAATATGCAAGAGCAAAAAGGCAGGTCTTTCAGTCACAAAAGTGAAAGAAGAAGTGAAGGAAATGGTTGGGGATTTCATTCATTGTAAAAAAAACTGTTAGCAACCAATGAAAAGTGTTATTTTAGGGTCACATGACCCGACGCGTTTACGCTGCGCGCTCCGGAGCACTTCCGGGTGCGTTTACGCAGCGCGATCGTAGGCGCTTCCGGGGCGCAAACGTGGCACGATCGTAGGCGCTTTTGCGTGCGTTTACGCGCCGCGAACGTAGGCGCTTCCGAGGGCACTTACGTTGCGCGCCGAAGTGACGTCATCAAACTTTTACAGAAATGCATAATCATTTTCCTTATTAAAAAAAACTAATTTTGTTTGTATGGTACGAAATGTTTTGCATTATTATTAACTTTTCATTCATATTTTTTTCACGAGCGACAGTAGCGCTCTGGGTGCGCTTTCAGGTGAGCTCACGGAAAAGCTTACCGGAGAGCTTAGCTGAAAGCTTCCCGGAGCGCGCACCCAGAGCGCAAAAGAAAAAAATTATAGAAAAAAATGAATACTTAAAAAAAACCAGCAAATTGTAAAAAAAAAAAAAGGTTAGAAACTCGATATACAAAGGAATTAGCATTTAAAAAACCTATGAAATTCACTGAAAAAACCATAGGTTTAACACCAGTTATAGTTAGCTGGAAATTTTACTGATATAAAACCATTGAAATTCCCACGTTATAGTTAGATGGACTCACTATAACTTGCGCGTGCAATGCACTGCTGATGACGTCACATATTACATCACTCATGACATGGTCAGTGACATCACTCATGACATCACTGATGACATCATCCTTGTGACAGAGTGACAGACCTCCTTTCAGTGTAATGTAACCCATAAAACACATATTCAAAAATAGAAATTAACATTTTCAAAAAAATGGAGATACACATAAAAGTTACAACAACCAATTCAATAATTCCACCATCTATATACACATCCACTCATTCACCAACAGTTCTATATAGTCACTCATACATATACTCACTCATCATATGTAGTGATACACCTATACATCCGTTAACACACCAACAGTCATCCAAAAGTTACTCTCACACATACTCACACATGCAAGTAAACTATTGAACATCCATTTATTTGCATATACAGCTAAACACACACTACCACCTTACTTCTAAGGAAACTTACACATACTTACTCTATTAAACAATCACTTATAGAAACACATACTTATTTAAACAGGAACTCTTACAATCTCTTACTCTCACATATACTCACTTATATACATCAATATTCACATATACTAGATTAAAACATATGTAGTTACTGATAAAGACACTAGTGAGACAGTCATTCACGCAGTAACACACACATATACACACTCATCCACCCATACAGTCCTGCACATATGCTGTCTTCAAAACACATACAAAGAGAGAGTCAGTCATTCATGCATCTATGTGATAAGTAATACCCCCACCAAACCATACAAACACTCATACTGATACTAAAAAAAATCTAATAACCCATATACCTACACATGTAGCTACTCACCAACCCATGCAGCCACTTATAAACAAAGTGAAACACTAATACATATATTTAAATATTTAAACATTACTCACTAATATATGTATTCACTAAGATACACTTAATAAGCCAGTTAACCAATCAATTTTTTTTTAAAAACCATCCATTTAGACACTTATTTAAACATTTATTCTTCCATCAACTTTTACATATACATATATAAAATATATTTATTTTTCAGAAAGACACACATTCACTGGATGGTGTCATCAGTGATGTCATGAGTGATGTCACTGACCATGTCATGAGTGATGTAATATGTGATGTCATCAGCAGTGCATTGCATGCACAAGTTATAGTGAGTCCATCTAACTATAACGTGGGAATTTCAATGGTTTTATATCAGTAAAATTTCCAGCAAACTATAACTGGTGTTAAACCTATGGTTTTTTCAGTGAATATATATATATATATATATATGCTGACTCCGAAGGAAGAACTGGAGTGTGTCAGGCAGGACAGGCGCGAGACATTGCGCCCACGCAATCCATTGCCAGACAAAGCCCCAATGAAAAACGACGAGAGCGCAGAAAATGCAGCGCCAAACGAAAAACCCAAAAAACGAAATTACAAGCGTTGGAACGCCACCAAAAAGAAGTAATCAGCACAGCACCAAGTAGCAGCCATCAAACACTGGACAATGGTCTATCCGTCATCAACTTGACCAACACTACTTTCTCTGACGTTGAAATCAGCATCCTGTCCAAGGGATTATCATATTGCCCTCCAAGTAGTCTCAACTATGCGGATACTAGAATAGATCTTTTTAAATTCACGCGTAAGTTGAGAATTAAGAAACATTTTGCCAACAGTAAGTCACGGGGGACGGCTAAAAGGCCAGGTTTGGAATCTACCACTCGAGGCCTGGCAGTTCATGATATCCCGTTGATGCAGGACTTGGCGGGCTTGCGTGCAGAGGCTCAAAATTCACAAAGCACGCAGAATGAGGGGAACTTTCATACTGGTGGCCTTAGTGATCTGAAGCCACGGTCCACGTTTACTCCCATAACCCCCTATGATAACATCAACATATTCCAGGATGCTGCCGTCAAACAGATCAAGGCATTGTATGTGAAAACGTTGAAAGCCAATTATCATAAACATCATGATAATAATGAGTATCGGAAATTGATCACCAAAATGAATGCAGATGGAAATATAATTGTCAGACAATCTGACAAAGGTGGCAATATTGTGCTTTGGCCCAGAACTCAATATATGGAGGAAGCTTACCTGCAGCTCAATGATCCGAGCTGCTACAGACATTGTGATTTAACTGCACTAAAGAAGGCACAATCAGACTTTCACTCTCTGTTAATGGGATGGCGTTCCAGCGGACTGCTCAGTATGGATGAGCTGAAGTGCCTAAAAAATGACCACCCTGTAACCCCAGTATTGTACCTAATTCCGAAGGTGCACAAGGACGCAACAAAGCCACCAGGTAGACCCATCATATCGGCGTGCGGGGGGTTGCTGGAAAAGGCCACCATTTACATTGATTTGTTCCTCCAAGAGCATGTTCTATCACTTGAATCATACATCCAGGATTCGAGTGATTTATTGAGGAAATTGGAGGGGTTTGAGTGGAACAATGATTATTGGTTGATTACACTAGATGTGTCATCGTTATACACGAGCATAGTGCATGCAGATGGGCTCAGAGCTGTGGAGTTCTTTTTGGGCAGACGACCCATAGAGTTGGTTGAGCATAATAGAATGTTGCTAACTATGATCAGTTTCTGTCTGCACCACAATTACTTTATGTTCCTTCATCGATATTACCAACAAGTCAGGGGTGTTGCCATGGGGGCCTGTTTCTCTCCCAGTTACGCCTGTCTCCACATGGGGTACTGGGAGAGACAGGTCCTCAGAGGCATTCACCATGACACCTGTACCCATCATATCATCAGATGGTACAGGTATATCGATGATATACTTATGGTTTGGCGTGGAACACGTGAAGAGGCAGTCAATTTCATTGAAACCTTAAATTCTAACTCTTTCAACTTGTCTTTCACGTCTCACATCAGCCAACAGGTGGCACACTTTCTTGATGTTACATTAGAGGTCAGTGAGGGCAGACTTGAAACTAAGCTGTACAGGAAGCCCACATCGGGCAATACCATCTTGCATGCGGGAAGTCATCACCCCCCACATCTGATTAGAAGCATCCCCTACGGGGAGATGCTTAGAATCCGTAGGGTGTGTAGCACGGACTCCCACTGCAAAAGCGCACAGGCTGCTAGCAAAGAAAGATTTCTTGCACGCGGGTACAGCGAGCAGCTTATCGATACAGCTATCAGAAAAGCTAATGCTTTGTCGCGCACTCAAGCACTGACCCACAGGAAAGAGCAGAAAAACACGGTAGCCAACACAGAGCCCCCTATTAGGCTTATCTGGACCTACAATAGTCAGCACGGGGCGCTTAGAAAGATTATCAACCAATACTGGAATCTTATCAAACTAGATCCAGTTATTGGTGAGCACATGCCTAATAAACCAGCTATTGCTTACAGGAAGGCATTCTCTTTGCAGGATGCGCTAGTTAAGTCTAGCCCTGAGGTAATACCACCCAAAAACTGGCTAGCTGCCAGTCGAGGGTTTAGGAAGTGCTCCAGCTGTAAAGCTTGCTCTCAGGGGCTCAATAAAACTGAGTTCCTCACAGCATTTTCATTAGTACCCCGTAAGATCAACAAGCAACTAACGTGCAAATCGGAGTACGTGGTGTATGTGCTGGAGTGCCCATGTGGCCTGCAATATATTGGCAGCACCAAATTGCAGGTCCACAAAAGGGTTCTCCAGCATATTAGAGCCATCAATACCAATGACACCACCTACCCGGTTGCACGGCATTTTAAGGAGTTCCATGGTAACAACAGTAGTCTCCTTAAATATTATGCTATTGACTCGGTAGGCCCACTAAGGAGAGGAGGTAATCGGGATGGGATCTTGAGGGCACTCGAGACCAGATACATCCTGGAGATGGACAGCAAGAGCCCCAATGGCCTCAACTCCACAGAGGACTTTTACACTTGTTTGTAAATCTTACAAATCTGAACAACTCTCTTGCAGTAATCTTGCCCCGTCTCCGTTCAGATAGCGAATGGGCATTTCCAATTTCTGTTCGTGTTGTCACCTGTAATATCGTAAAGTAGTGTTGGCCCAATTTTGAAACTAGCAAGATGACTATATATGAATTAACACACTAGGTCATCTTAAGTAGTTTTATGGTTGCTATAATTTTCTCAGAAAACAAATGTCACTGAAATTTTTAACGTAACTTGAAAAAATATGGATTCACTTATTTTATCTTGCACTTTTTCCGTAGCATGCACATTAGTGATGGGTGATTGGTGTTGTAGATTGATATTCTTTGGAAAAGTAGGGGGAGATGTCAGAAGGTATATAAAATAGTGCCCTGCAAAGCCGGCCGTGATGTCTATTATTACATGGCATCTTAGTAGCATGTTGGGGTAGGGGTATAAAATCTATGGTGTATATAGATGTATATATATTAAATATGTTGTATATATTTTAAATATGAGGTACAACTGTTATACTGTGCATTGAATAGGTGTATTTTTAGCATTTATGCTGACAGCCTTCTAATGACCCTACTTAATGACATCTGATAGACATTTGTCTTTTGCACTTTATGTAAATATATGTAATTATGTATTACTTGTTGTACATACCTCGGTTGCCCACTGATTACCCCAAATAATAATTTTTCTGAATTTTCACAATGGTCGGAATTTACAAATGTATTCATACAGTGATCAAGCTTCTAGGGCTCACCTGTTTTTGATAAGTTTCCCCGCCCTAAGAAGTGCAATTGCAAATACTTTTTCCGTCGCAGGTTGTAACACTCCCACTGCATACAAAATAACCAATCAAATGCTCCCATCATTGGTGAATGTGCCCTTTAAATTTCTTGCACCTCTTTCAGTGCGCCATGTGACCAAGGCCTCTGTGCAGGCCGAAACGTTATGCTGCCGTGGTGTGCTGTTGAATAAAAGAAACTCACCTGCACTCTGGGTCTTCCTGTTCTTTCCTGTGTGGGGTCGGTAATTGGAGACTGTTGCAGTGAAAAGTGCAGTGCGGATATATATATATATATATATATATATTACCTACTGGCGTAGTTATAGTTAGGTAGTTATAGTTAGGATTTTTTTCAATGCAAAATCTCAACACTCTATTTGGAATAACTTTGGCGCCAGTTGACAAATCTGCCTGAAAATTTCCTCAAAACTGCCTCGTCAAGCTCCGGTCCTTCCCTGACAGTTTGGCGGGGATTCGTCGAGCGGGGTCCGAGATAAAAGGGGGGTCCCTAAACGTGTTTGCCCCATGTTAATTTCCATAGGGCGGTCGAACTCACTTTTAGCCCGAACGGCTGAATGGATTTACACCAAACTTCGCAAAATTGTAGGGACTGGTAGCCCGATGTGCCTTTGCTATGTCTCAAGATATGTGCTCCAGTGGATTTTGAGTAATTTAGGTTAAAATATATATATATCTATAGGCGCGCCCCGGTACGCGCACCGGGGAGCGCACCAGGCGTTCAACGCGACTTGTGCACGGAAAGCTGATTGGTTCACGGGTGTCTGTAAACATTCAAAAAAGTCCGGAGCGGCTGCCATCTTGTGTCTCGGTAGGATCGAGACACAAGAGGTGGCATAAACAAAAGGGGGAAATGACTATAAGGGGGCAGGGTAGACCCCCCCTGACCCCCTAGGTTTGATGTGGGGGCTATATTATGATCCTGCGGGGCAAAAAAAAAAATTTGATTTGCCCGGGGGGAGCGCCCGGTACGCGCACCAGGGAGCGGACCGGGGAGCGAAGCATGGGGAAAATCCAGGGCCTTATTTATGAAGGCCTTGCGACAGTTTTGCGCCGCCGGTGCGTCACTTTTTGTGACGGACAAGCGGTGTAAAAAATGCGCCTCGTTGCGCCATATTTAAAAAGTGACGCATCTAGGTGCGCCACATTATACCTTTGTCAGGTATAATGTATGCAGAGGGGGCGCTCCCCCACAAAAAGCCTCGTAATAGTGACGCAGTGAAATGTATCAGATTTCACTGCGTCACTTTTAGGACGCTGTTGTGTCAAAATCTTGCACCTGCCTCACAGCAGGCGTAAGACTGACGCAAGCCCCAAAAAGCCTCATAATAGTGACACAGTGAAATCTATGAGATTTTACTGCGTCACTTTAGGACGCTGTTGCATCAAAATCTTGCGCCTGCCTCACAGCAGGCGTAAGACTGACGCAAGCCCTTTCACATGGGGCTCTCCCAATGTTAAAGGACGCATTACTGGAGTTGCGTCACTTTTGTGACACACTCCAGCAATGCGTCACTTTTACGCTTACAGATACGTCAGAAATACTGACGTATCTGTAACTCCTTGCGACATGATGCCTCATACATTAAATATGACGCATCAGGAATGTCGAAAGGAGTGCGCAGTAAAAAGTGACGCATCGCTGTTTTCACGCAGCGATGCATCACTTTT